>NC_072480.1:101340000-101640000 GCF_027574615.1 Eptesicus fuscus | reverse complement strand
TATTCATTAATCCAGTATTGGCTAGCACATAACTACCATGACTAACAAGAACTGATGGTAGATATTTTCATCAACAGATAGAAACCACATTGGTGACCTGGTATAATATCTACTGCAAAGTTAAATGATAAGACCATGTGCTTAATAGGGTTGTTCTGAGGTGAGATGAATTAATCTATGTTAAGTTCTCAGAACAGTGTCTGCACAGTAGTGAAAAACATATACATTTTTTGCTATTATCATCATTAGGAATGGCTAAGTGGAGTTGTTCCTACCTACAAGAGGAATAAATCAAAGGCAATACTACACACCTGGTAAAATGACAAAACTCTACTTCACTATTAAAGGATCGGAAGGTGTAGGAGTGGAGAACCACATCACTTCCATAGTTCATGTCCAGTTTGGCTACTGAAAAAGATAAACTGATCACAGATAATGAAAATAGATGACCCAATGTTTAATCAAGTAGGGATTTAATATTGCAATTTGGTACAAGATGTGGCTCTCCCTAAGCACCCATTGATTTGACAAATGCTTTTTCTCTATGTCCAAACACAGAAGTTTGTTTTCATGTGACAGAGAAAACCATACATCTTCACAGTCTGGGCACAGAGTTATGTCAACTTTCCAGTTCTGTGTCCCAAGTCATTCTGCAGGGACAAGTAATTACCTCATCAGTGCTCTGGACGTCACTGGCCACCACCCTACTGATATCAGACATCATGCAGGTGTAAGACGCATGAATGCACAACCTGGAAGAGAAATGGCCCAGAAGCACAGGGACCTCCCACCTTTGTGAGGTTTGTGAGAGTCCTTGGTCTAAGGCAGTGGTCGGCAAACTGCAGCTCGCGAGTTGACTAATGAGTTTGCCAACCACTGGTCTAAGGTATCTCCTCTCCAAAATAATGTTCAAAAGGGATCTCTTTGGTTTGGAAAGAAAAATAAATTATATATCTGTGTGCTGCACTGACCCATATACAGTGGCTCTAAATAATTGCCAGTTTGACCCAAAGAACAAGAATGCTCTCCCACTGGTGCAGGCAGCAATGCAAGCAACTCCAGCCCTGACGGCTCAGGGCGTCCGATGGATATCATCTAAGTTCTCAGTTTGGTCTGAAGCTTTTTCTGCTCTTCTGAGAGAGAATTGGCCTCTTGAAGACTACCAAGGAGGCACTGAAGTATTCACACCTGATTTCCAAGTATTTGTTAAATGCCACCAGCTTTTCATTCAGTAGGACATTACCATGCCTTAATGGCAACTGGCCCATTCCTCTGTCCTCCTGTGTATGTTTCCAGAACATTTCAGATGCCCCAGTCCTGGCATTTCCTTCTACAGCAGCCTCCCAGCCACCGCCAATGACTCTTTCCCAGTTGGGCTGCCTTTCGGTGCCAGGGACTATTCAGGGCTCACAGACCCCTCAGATAGGGCCCTCGTTATCCAATGGATGGCCGGCGAGCCAGTCCTGGACCGCATCTTCCCTGCAGACTTGCTTGGGCTGCACTTGGAGTCACTGGGCTCTCTGGGAAGCAGACACTGGGACGGGCTGGCCGCAGAAGACTTTTGTGGAAGGAACAGGGAGGAAGCAGGATTGTGAACGAGGAGTGTCAGGCCACAGTGAAGATCTGACAGTATTTAGGCCAGGCCCAGGGCTCAGCTGCAGAGGGAGATCCACCTGTCCGGGTTGGGCAGAGCTGGCCAGGCCTTGCGACCTCACCGTGCTCCGTCATCTTCTGGGATCATCCTGAAAAGAGTGTGACCTTGGCTCAAAAGTCGTCAGCAAACCACACTCCTGACTCCATCTTGGAAAGGGTCTGGGGACTCAGCCCACTTCCACACACACTCACCAGGCTTTCCGGCGGTTTAATGGGGATGAGGCTGATCTGCGGGTTTAGGATGGAGCCAGGACATTTCCACCTGCAGGAGAGCTCCCAAGACTGTGGCTCAAGCAGAAGAGCTCGTTTTGGAATCAGTTTCTTCTTGAGGGACAGAGAACAATGTGAGTCCTTGTTACAGGGAAACTTCAGGTATTTGTTTCATTTAATGACATTTCTACATTATACAATTGAGATCAATTTGCAGGCCTAATCTTGAAGGTATTTGGACCACTATTGAAAATTATTATGTTGTTTTTCACATGTACTTTAAAAAATGCTATCTACACACTGTCATATTAGATCCACAGCATGACCCTATCCCGGGGGCAGAGCAGCATCAAACATTCTCTCGATAGATTTTTAGTGCTATCTCATAACTTCTAAAGATATTTTCATGACACCAGAAAATGAATAAGATTACCACATGACCATGGAGGTGATCCAAGAACCCATTCCTTTAAAAACAGAAATACCTGCATTTTAAATGACATTTCTCTCTCTCTCTCTCTCTCTCTCTCTCTCTCTCTCTCTCTCTCTCTCTCTCCCTCCCTCTGTCTTCTCTTTATTTCAGAGAGAAAGAGAGAGAGAGGGGAGAGAGAGACAGAAACATCAACGATGAGAGAGAATCATGGATCAGCCGCCTCCTGCACGCCCCCTACTGGGGATCGAGCTCGCAACCCAAGCATGTGCCCTTGACCGGAATCAATTCTGGGAGTCTTCAGTCTGCAGGCCTGCGCTCCATCCACTGAGCCAGACCAGCCTCGGGATTCTCTTTGATTCCAGTTTTTGCCATGACTTTAAGTTCATATGAATTGATGAGTTTAAAGGTAAGTTATATTATTTGTTTGCATTTAAATTTTAACATCCATAATATAAAATATTAAACATAAGAACATTTGATAAAGCATCAAATTCACCAATTTATAGCACAAATTTTAATTTTCTATTCTCTTCCAATCTTTAAGTATACTTTTTACATTACTGTAAATAGTTATAATATGTCATTTTCTAATTTGCCTTTTCAAAACTTAACATCATTCTAAAGAATTTCCAAGACCCATAATTCCATAGTGATTGCTGCTATAATTTTAAATGACTGTCTAATATTACATCTAGTGTTTTGAAATGTATTAAACATAGTTTGAAAAGGCATTTTCAAAATTAATTTAATAAGAGGTAGACATTTTGGGTATATAAAGTAAAAGAAGCATTTAAAAATAATATTGTAATAAGTATTATAAATAAATAATAAAATAAATGAAAAATAAAATTTCAATTGTTCAGAAACCAGACCAAAAACATATGGTGAAAATAATTTATAGTGTAGTTCTTCCTTGTGAGATGTTAGCATTCTTACTGACCTTTCAGCCTGAGTTCAAAATAGAAGACTTTATCATCAATTTAGCCTGTAGACCTATTTTCAGATATACAGCACCATGGCCTACACTTAATAAAAATGAAACATAAAGGATGAAAGTGGGAACCTTCTTTGCAGAAATTCCTTTGGGGCTATATCCTGTCTTAATTCTGCAAAAAGAATTCCCACAGAAATCAATAGAAGATTAAAATAAATATCAATGGCAGGATGCAGTCCAAATTATGAATGAAACTTTAAACTTGACAGGTTAATTGTTTTTAAGAATGACTGGAATTTGGGGGCCATATGTTTGTGAGGGAAAACCAACATTTTGGCTGTAGATAAATTAGCACACAGTCTTTTGTATAGCAGGACCTTGTCTATGGCAGTCATGTCCACTCCATTTTATGACATTGGTTGCTGCCATTTTGAAGGGAACTCCCCAGGCCAGGCATCCCGATTTTGCATCCAGGGGTCAAGATTTCAATATAATTTTACTTAAAATAAGAGGAACAACATATAAAGTAGAAGAAATGTGTTTATGACACTTCTTGCTTAGACACATTATTCAAGAATTATTAAGAAACGACTAACAATAAAATCACAATGGAAGATTCAGTGGTGAGATGGGGAGATGAATGACTTGAAACCCAGGGGCTACAGAATGTTACAACTGGTACAAATGTGTACATAGTGTTCAGGTTGCCAGACCTATTATCTAGGACACTTGCCTAGAGTTTTGCCTTCATGATTAAAGGGCCACTAGGGCCCATGACAAATGCATCCCTTGGACACCTTAGCCTCTCTGAGTCACTTTTCCCTTTTCCGAGAGAAAAGGATGACAACACCTTTCTGTGAAATGAGGAGGGGATGCAGGAAAGAGCAGCATCACCATTTAAGGGTTTAGTTTTCTGACAAGTGGAAGTCAGGAGTTGTCGCATCCATGGGCAAAAATGATTCAGCGTGTGAGTGATGACAGGGCTAGTTGCCCTGAGAGTCTTGTCTCCTTTCCTCACTGCTACAAGGTGGCTGCCACCCCATCCCCCCAGATATCATGTCTTTGTTCAGGGCTTGTTATGGGGTAGAGAATGACATAATTGTCGCCAGTCTCTTTAATAAATGAATAAGTATTTTCTCACAACTATCAACATATGTTTCCTGTGCAGAATTGGACTGTATGACCAATCCTAGCTGCAAAGGAGGCTGGGAAATAGAGTGGATCATTTTTAGCAGAAGCACTATGACCTTGTAGAGCCCCCTGTATAATTACTTTTTAGCTACCTTAAAGCTACGTATCAAAATTGCAATTATCTTTTGGATGAAGGTGGGCACAGAGTAGATGCCCACTCCCAGGAGTTCTATAACCATGCTTGCCATGTCTGCACTAGCTCTATAGACCACTGTTATATGGCAGGGTGGTTTGTACCTAGTAAAAGACAAGACATATAAGTGGCTGAATCAGTAGTATTTCTTTCAAAGATGGCTTTCCATTCAATTAACATTTAAGAAGTGCCTGTTGTGTTCAAGTTATGTGGTAGGGGCCATAAGAAACAGAATGCTTCTGACAATGTCCCTGCACTGAAGTGGACTGTAATCTGATGGGCAGGTGAACTTGATTCCAACCCACTGTCACACCAAGTCATATGTGTTAGGAGCATCATTAGAGATTTAAATAAAGTATTCCAGAAATGGAAAGCAATGGCCATTATTTTCCACTGGAAATTCATTGGAGAACTAACTGAAAGGTTGATTGAAGAAGAACACAGGGAGGGTAGAATTTAAGAGGAAAGGATCGATTTCTGCAGTGGTCAAGATTAAAATGACGGTGACAACACTTCACAAAGTAATTCCTACTTATTTGGAAATGGAAGAACAGAGTAGTGAGTTTTAATTATTTAATAATTAAAACGAAATTACGTAAAAGGACCTATTTTATGAAGTTAAAAGATTCCAGTATGAAGATAACAGAGAAAAGAAAGATGGGAATTAAAATGCGATGTCTTGTCCACAGGGAATAAAGAGCAGTGGCTTGAAATGGAAGCAATTTTTTTTTCCTGTGAGGCCCAACGACTTGAATAGTAAAAACAATGCCAGTGGGGAAATGAGACTGCTTCTGATTAACTTTAAAGGCTGAGAACACATTGAATTTGTTATCAAGGAGGCTGTTAAGAGAGGCCTAAATAAATCACTATGGTTCCAGATTTTCCTTAGGTTGAAAATGGTCCCATCAAAAAAATGTCCCCCATACCACAGGGAATAAAACCTCTATCTAAAGCATCTTAGTGTTGCTACATTAGTTTCTTATAGTACTCGTTTCTGCAAATATTTTAAGATGATTGAGGCATGGAAATCTGTCTGAGATTAAAAACCTGCTGTTAGCCCAAGGAATGTAATAGCAAGTGAAATGTCAGGAAGAATTCAATGTACGTGTCTGAGCTTGTAGAACCACTGTGTTCAAAGAAAATTAAACGGAGGTGAAAATTCTGTTCCGATATAGCCAGTCCACGACTAAATCAGATGGTCTACCAAACCTCTTGTTCTGTGTCTATATCATAAACTCTGATTAAGTAAGTATACATTTCCTTTCCCTGGTGCTGAGAGCTAATCTTTATTATGCATTTACTGTATTTCAGTTACTGTACTAATTATATATTTTTGTATTGAATTTTCACAGCAAACTAATGAGGTAGAAATCACTTTTTATTTTCTTTGAGTAATAAGGAAACTGAGGAGCAGTCTGTCTTGTCTGTGGTTCCACAGATATTAAGCAGAGAGGTAAGACGGGGCCCCGGACTATTTCTTATCTTTAGCCAACCTTTCACGCACTATCCTTGATATCTGGATTCAACAGGTGTGTCTAAAAAAAAAAAAAGAACTTAAAAGATTGACATACCCTTGATATGAATATTCATGACTATATCTTAGTCTAGTTCCTAAGTTAAAGGTAAACTAAAGTGCCAGCGTTCTCAGGATCTGTAAGATAAGCTTCCTTTACACGTTAGACAATAATTGTGTAGCCAGTTCCCACCAATGCTTAAGTTTATCTCCGGCAAGGAGTTGTTCTGTGTTTGAAAGGTTCGTGTTCATCTGGCAAGGGAATTATAAAATCTGCTCTGTGTTACAGTGAGTGACAGAGTTTAAGAATTGCATTAAGACAATAGGACTCAAGTGTGTTTCCTTTCATATATTCTTTTTAATGTTTAATGTGGAAGTCTTTCTTGGATTTTCCTTCTGTAAAAGGGGGATGTTCATTTCCTAAGCTTATAAACTTAACTGTTGCTATATTCCATGTCAGAATAGTTTGTGAAATTAAAAAAAAAAATCACAAACACAACTATGCTACTCCAGTAGAGTGGAGTCTAGGTTGAGTGATAGTATTGTCATTTTTAGAGCATTCTATTGAGATCACACTGGTGGCAATAGAACCTTCTTCCGGGAAATAACTGCATGCGTGGGTTCCACACGCAGTTTCTCCACCTGGAGGGTGGTCCCGGGGAGCTGGGTAAAAGGCGCTTGTCCTGGGCTGGTTTGTGCTGCTGGAGAATTTGGGGCTCAGCACAAAGGGAACTGAGACGGAGGGACGCAGGGGTGTAAGTCAGGAGCTAGGACATGTCTGAAAACCAAGTCTATAAAATCAGATGTGCAAACACAGGAGCCCAAGTCAAGTATCTTACAAGGTGTCCAGGGGCCAGTTTGGACCTTTGATCCTGCGAGTCCCGGCGGGCACAGGGTGGGAGGGAAGGCCCCTTCTACAACTTGGCTGCAGTGACTCTGTGCTGGGAAGGAGATCAACTCTAGGCACTTAACATGATTAAAGTCTCATTTTCACAACCGAGTCTCGTAACAGTGGACAGTTCAGCTAATGGGATAATTTAACCAAGAAAAGAATTCATCCAGAGCAATCCCTTAAGGACTGATATAAGGAACTTTTTCCTAAAGCAACAAAACCAGAATTTATTAACTTGCACCATGGACATCCTACAAGCAAATCTAATATTAAGTGTAGTAAATGATTTTTCACTGCAATATCCACAGGGACTTTTATTCCTTGCCCTCACTTTGCCCCTAGATCCAAAATTCATATACATTATGTGGTGAAAGCTGACAAAATGCTTGAATTACCTTAAGATGACACATTAGGAATTTAAAGTAGGAGGAGAGAAGATGACCTAGCTTTTGCCTGAAATAACACATTCACCAATTACAAGCTTAACCAAAAAATTGCTGGTGAGAATAAAAATACCTGAAGGAAATTACAATTTCAGGAAATTTCCTTAGCTGGTAAAAATCCCCTGGGAAAAGATTGGTGTTGGATTCTGCACCTAATGAATTATACGCAGTAAAACAAGCCAGACTCGAGGATCTGACAGCCACGGCTCACCTCCTGGGTGCCTACCCCATGTAGACACGGTGCCGCACTGGACCTGCATGCATATCTCACTTAAGTCTGTGAATAAACCCACCAGAGTAGCTGCTACTCCTTACTCTACAGACGCAGACAAAGACCCAGGACCGAAACTGGTCTCAGGAGGGTATATGACTTGCCAGACCTGGGTTAGACGTGATATATGCCTGGCTCCAAACTCTACTTTGGGGCAAAGGCTCAGTATGGCTAGTAGGTCTACCTTCTCCACGTTATTTGTGGTTCCCTGTATTCCAAGGGGAGACGCTAGGAATGCTTGAATCATGTATTAGCTTGATGGTGAAAAAAGCTTATAATTAAAAGGCAATTTTGTATCATCCCTTTTGGCCACTCTAGGCTAAATGCTTTCAGTTGCTTGAACTTTGACAGACTGTTGGTTCTCCTGATGGGGACATAACCCCCTTCTTCCTTGTCCAGGTGCAAAGTGAGAAGTAAGAGGAAGAGTAAAGGGTTGTATTAGCTCACAATTCCTGTGGTTCAGGAATCTGGACTCTTTCTGGTTGGTTCTGGCTCAGTCTCTCATGAGGGTGCAGGCCAGCTGTGGTCCAGGGCTGTCGTCATTGCTTCTGAACATTGAAGAATCACTTCCAAGCTCACTCACATGGTAGTAGATAGCCTACAGCTTCTCACTGGCCAATGGCCAAACATCACGTGAGCCTCTCTGAGACACGTGACCTGAGAGAAAGCAAGCGCGTGACATCGCTCTGGCATTTATGTCCTCGTTTCTGAGTCATACACCATGTCTTCTTCTATTTGTTAGAAACCAGTCACTAAGTCCACTAATACCTTCAACAGAGAGAGTTACCCAAGGATTTCAATACGAGGAGGCAGGAAGCTTTGGGTGCCATCTTGGGGACCAGCTCTCCCCAAAAGGTGATGAAAAAAAACAAATTCTTAATGTTTATTATGGTCAAGAGGCCACTGGTCAGTTGATGCACATTAAGGAGGATCCATGGCTGGTTAACTCCAATTGAGCAGGGGTAAGTCTCCAGCAAAAGGGTTTAGGGACAATGCGCCTCGCACTTCGGGGAGAGAAATCTGCCCACAGGAAGCGTCTCACTCCCCGTTTCCTCTTGGAGCTCCGTGTTCTCCGCATTCAGTGCGGGAGGGACCGTGAGCTGCATCTGGCCGCATAGCCACCGTGCGTTTTGTGGAAAGACAATTCCAATCCCGTGCCATAGCGGTTAACACCTTGCTCTTGTGATGACATTGCTTAGGCCCAAGGAATGTGTTTCTTAGTGAGGGTTTTCATCTTGTTCCCGTGTTTGTTTCAACCAGAAAAACATTTGCAGCGTTTTCCTAACATGGAAAAACCCTGAACCCTGGGCCCCTGGGGCTCTGGTGAGGCCCACGTTCTCCGCCGGGCGCTCCTCAGGACACCGTCTCTCTTCTGCTCATGGATTCTGCAGTTTTCTCAGTCAGCTCCCCTCAGACCAGAGTGGAACAACAGAAAGGCCCCCTGCAGTACCGGTGTCACCTTGGAACCTCTGCTGCGTCTCTTTGGCACGTGTCCGTGTGAGCCCGAGGACAGCCTTTGCCTTGACCCTGAAGGAGGATAAATGGGGCAGTTGATTGTTGGTGTGTTGCTGCTCACAGAATCCTGGTGCCGGCCATTCAGAGACAGAACCTCAGCTGTACTGGAAACACATGTGAAACTCAGCCGCCTTGTCATTCAAAAGCAACGACACCAGGGTCTCCAGCTTTACAGAACACGCCAGCTCTGCAGGCCACGGTCAGGCCCCCCTGGGCACCCGGCGCTCAGCAGCCCACTCACAGGTGCGTCCCTCACACACAGGCTCAGCCCCACCGACCCGTCCTGTCTGAGAGCACTGCTGTAAACCCGTGACTTCCCCCAAAAAGGAAAGCACCCTCAGCCTGAAATTCTCTGTGCCATGCATGCTTCCGACGTGAACCGAAATGCCTCTTCTTTCAGCTCAGTTAGCAGGTGTTCCCTTTATGGTCCGCACTGCTTCTAACTTCAGTCTAGGGAGCATGTCTAACTCTCTGGGCCCAGTCAGAGCAGCCAGCATCCGCATGGCAGCTGCTCAGAAAGCACCTCTGGCCTGACTGGCGTGACTCAGTGGTTGAGTGTCGACCTAGGAACCAGGAGGTCATGGTTTGATTCCTAGTCAGGGCACATGCCTGGGGAGCAGGCTCAATCTTCAGTAGGGGGTGTGCAGGAGGCAGCCGATCCATGATTCTCTCTCATCATGGATGTTTCTTTCTCTCTCTCCTTCTCCCTTCCTTTCTGAAATCAATAAAAGCATATTAAAAAAACACACAAAAGATAGAAAGCACTTCTGTAAATAAATTGGAACTTCAAGAAACAGTCCAAGGTCGGTGTCTACCATTGTGAATTGTAATCCTTCACCAAATTACTTTGTGTGTTTGGGAATCATTGCCTCTTTCCTGCATCCGAGGCGCCGTGCAGGGAAACACGCGGCCTGTCCGAGGCCGCCGCCACGAGCGCTCGGCCCTGCAGAGCAGAGGGGACGCGGGAGGAGTGTGCTCACGGTAGAATAATTAAGGCATTCAAAATGAAATCCGAGATATAATTGCTAACTATGGTAAGTAAACAAATCGATATAAAATTTTTAATTAAAATAGCAAGAACGGTAACAGCACGGATGCAGACGAGCGGTGTCTGCTAAAATGACTCTCTCACCCCGAGAGTCATCATTCTAACTGAGCTTGGAAGCAGGTACGGAGGAAGGAATTCTGCTTTATTTAGCGCTGCATCATCGGCGGAGAGCTTTTCCGTGTTCATGCAGCTTTGCTTAAGTCTCATTTATTTCTTGGTTTTATTGAAGCTCTGGGCCAAACGGGAGCCCTGCGGAGGCAATGAACAAAGCACCCCTTTCTGCTTCTGCTAACGCCAACTCCGGCTGCTGCGCAGTGGACACACCCGGGTGCCGCTATGCCCCGCGCTCCTCGCAGAAAAATGAAGAGGCACCTCGGTGTCATGTGTGGAAACCATGCCAAGTCCCCGGATGTCTGCGGATTCAGCCTTTTATTTCCAGAAGAAATGAAAACTCCATCCACTGGGTTAAAGCACAGTTTCTCTGTTTACACCTCTGCTTTTATGTTTATTATACCCCATAACTCCTCCTGCGATGCCGGGGTCCTCATTGTGAGGCCGACTCCAAATGGAAATGCTGGTGAACACAAGGAAGTATGTGTGGTCTCCATTTCCAGTGAGATGTTGATTATTTTCTAAATATGAAATCCATATGTACGACAGAGAAATAGGAAAATAAAAAGAAATAGGAAAATTTATTTTAACACCCAAGCATATCTACTCTTTGAATTGGAACATTTTTGATGTTTTTCTATAATAGATGTTCTACAACCTATTATATAGGTATGATCTGCTAGATAGAATCCTGTGGAGTTGTGTCCTCATATTATTATTTAACACTAGAGGCCCAGTGCGCGATTGAAATCACGAGAGGAGGTGCCCTGCCTCCCGCCGTGTGAGGAGGCACCCCGCACCTGACTCGCGGCATCCCCCGGCCCCCCTGCCCGTGTCTGCTCCAGGGCCACCTGAGCCACCACACTGGCTCGGGCAGGCCCCCCATCTCTGTCTCCGTCTCTACTCCGGGCCTCATCTGCGCGAGCAACCTCCTCCTGTCCGGTCGTGATCTGTTACAGTGTCCTGGCCTAATTTGCATATTATCTCTCTCTCTCTCTCTCTCTCTCTTTCTCTCTCTCTCTATCTCTCTCTCTTATATATATATATATATACTAGCGTTCCCGTTGCAGGAAAAATCCTGCAATAGGGTTTCCTGCTGCACTCTACCCCGCCCCGCCTCCGATCCTCCCTTGTCCCCTGGCCCGCCTTCTCCGCCAGCCCGCCCCGCTCTCCTTCCTTCTCCCTCGGCCCCGCCTCCGCTCCTCCCTTCTCCTCCCCCCTCCCCCCGCTTGCTTGCTTCTCCGCAGCTTTGCTCCCTTCAGCATCTCTTGGCTTCTTTCTACGCTGTCTTGATATGCAAATTAGCCGCCATCTTTGTTGGGGTGATTTGCATACTCATCCTGATTGGTTGGTGGGCGTGGCTTGGCTGGTGGGTGTGGCTTGGGCGTAGCGAAGGTGCGGTCAATTTGCATATTTGTCTATTATTATGTAGGATACACACATATAGATAGATAGATAGATAGATAGATAGATAGATAGATATAGATATATATATTCTAACACGTTTTCCCACATTCACATAGTTCACATAATTATTTGTATAGATAATTTAATGTTTGTATGAAAAGAGCTTCATTAATTAGTTTTTTCATTATTAGTATTTTAGTGTGTTTTAAGATTTCAGCCATTTTATATAAGGATGCCCTAAACAGTTCTCTATCATAGAACTTTTCTATTAGTGGGATATACAGAAAATATACTCTTTTTGCCCCTGATGGGTTTTCCCAGTTCATAGAAACAGAAGCCCGTTTCCCATGGGGAATCCATGCCAGTACCTCTTTGAAATCAGTGTCAGTCATGCAGTGAGGATACATGGATAAGGAGTTCAGAGGATGATGTCACGGCCTCAGAGGATGACCTCATGTTCCTGGAAACTGTGATTGGTTCAGGAATAGGCATGTGATGCAGGCCAGGACAATCAGAGACCTTTCTAGGACATGCTGGTTGGCTTATTATTCTAGTTGCAAACCTGGCAGGCAACTTTGCTCATTGTTATGGGGGAATATGCTTGATGATTGAGAACAAGATAGAGCTGGTAGCTGCAAAACATATTATGTTTAAACTCTTCTAAGATTAAACAGCCATGGGATGTACTAAGCTTCCATGGTACATTAGATAATGTTTTTGATCATTAAAAAGCATATATTCATTCAGCATATGTTAACATTCATTCAGATTGAAACATTTCCACCTAAAAACCATTCAATGAGTCCTACTATCTGAAAACTAAAATGCAAACCCATTCTTGGTATTCCTAATTCAAGATTTTGCCTCTAGCCTACTTCAAATTGTTTTTCTCCTTAGCTTACCTTAAGCTCTGGACAAATTGAACTATTCATTGTTTCTTGTAGACACTCTTAGTTTAACATTCTTGTTGCTTTTGTTAATTCATCTGTCTTTAATGCAGACATGAACATTCATTACTCATCTAAACTAATAAAAGGGTAATATTCTAATTAGACCAGATACACTGGACGTCTTCCAGATGTCCTTCCGGACAAACCCACAGCGGTTGTGAGGCCTGAGGGCAGGTGGCTGCAGCAGCTGGCAGTGGCAGCAGCAGTGGGATGATGGGGTCAGTGTCTTCCCCTGACGGGCCCGGTCGCCTTCTGCAGAGGGAGGCCAGAGGCAGCAGCAGTGGCAGTGTGATGGGGGCAGTGCCTTCACCTGATCAGCCTGGTCACCTCCAGCAGAAAAAGACCATATTGCGGCCATAGTAGGACATCCCTTGAGGGCTCCCAGACTGTAAGAGGGGGCAGGCGAGGCTGAGGGACACCCCCGCCCCCGTGCAAGAATTTTCGTGCACTGGGCCTCTAGTTTATACATAAACAAATATGGTTAGTCAAGGCCTATCTCAAAGGTCAGCTTCTTAAAAATTATCTTACTTTCTCCCACTCTGAAGTAGCCTCTCTTCCTTCCATATACTCTTAGTATTTTACCTGACGTCTCAGTGTCCGCATCACTTTCTCCATTGTATCATGGTATTTTAAGTAAATTTTTGTCCACCTATCAATTCCATAATAGAAGAATCTTTACCTGATTTCTCTTTAGAACTCCTGTATCACTGTTTTTATGGTGGGTACTCAATAACCTTAGAAGAAATGAATCTTTAATAAGAGCACAATGCAAAGGAAAAGAACTTTTAGAAATGGTTAAACTATCATATTCTCATTTAGGAACTCTATACATATTAGTGATTGAAAATTTGTTTCAATAACCCTATAGGAAATGTAAAAATTTTCTGTGCTTGCTCTTGTTGTTTTAATAATAATAATAATAATAATAAAGTTATTTAGCATGCACACACCAAAAATGTGTTATACAAATTCAGTACCTAAATGTGAATGAATAAAACTATGATGGATGGAGTAACTGGTATCATACTAGTACTTCTACTATAAACAACTCTAAAATTGGAAAAAATATGTTGACAGAGGGAAAGCCCATGATTTCCCAACTCTCGTCTGAGAGAAAATTTCCTGGCTATGTTCCCAAACCTCAAGACTGAGGAGAGAAGGATGGTCCTCAGATGCAATGAGGAGGCAGGGATCAGAGTTCAGAGCATCCATGGAGTGAGGCATGAGAGACAGGGCGATGAGCAGAGAGGCAACTCCCAGAGGTTACGTGGAGTAACACTGCCAGCCTATGACTAGAGAGAGATGTGTTGTGTGTACACACCGAAAGATCACCTGGTGCTGCCAAATTTAAAAAGAATAGTTTGCTGGCATGGCTCAGTGGTTGAGCATTGACTTATGAACCAGAAGTTCAATTCCCAGTCAGGACACATGCCTGGGTTATGGGCTCCATCCCCAGTGTGGGGCGTGGAGGAGGCAGCCAATCAATGCTTCTCTCTCATCATGGATGTTTCTATTTCTTTCTTCCTCACCCTTCCTCTCTGAAATAAATAAAATTAAAAAAAAATTTGGATCGGTTTGGCTCAGTGGATAGAGCGTCAGCCACAGACTGAAGGTCCTGGGTTCGATTCCAGTCAAGGGCACGTATGTTGGTTGCAGGCTCGATCCCCTGTAGGGAGCATGCAGGAGGCAACTAATCAGTGTTTCTCTCTCACTGATGTTTCTAACTCTCTATCCCTCTCCCTTCCTCTCTGTAAAAAAGCAATAAAAATATTTTTAAAATAATAATAAAATAAAAATAAATAAAAGCACAACAGAGGCACTGGGAGGTGAGCAGTGCTTGGATGGGATCTCAATATTTTCCGCCGTAATCCCCTTGGCATCCAGCTGAGACCACAGGAGCAACTTCCTAGCACCCGCCAGAGTCCACAAAAATCCGTTTCTGTTTGAAGGACCAACCTCTCAGGTAACATTGTCGACCTGCCTTAACAAAGCCCAGAATCACGCTCAGAAAGCTCTGCCAGTTCAACAGTTTGAAGACTGATTCCTGCCAAGTTACAGAGATGGAGGGGATGCCTTGGGTTCTATGCAAATTGACACTAGCAAAGCAGAAGCTCACGTCCTCACATGTTCGTTGTGATCAGATTTATAACACACGTAGAAGTAAAGATAAAGGATGTTGATAAAAGAGCAGGGGCAAGCAAATAGAATGATACTGTTGTAAAGTAACTACATTTGGAAAGCAAGAAGCAGGGACGGGAAGTAGGATGTGAGAAGTTTGTGCTGAGTGCTAAGAGGGACAATGAAGGAGGAACCGTGAAGTTCAAAGTGTGAAGTGCGAGGAGTGTAATACTGACTCTAAATAGATTGCCAAGATGGATTAAGTATGGGCAATAATTAAAATGATGCATACTGTCAGAACAACAACAAAATAAGAATGGAAAGATATGTAGCGAAAGAGCCAGTAGAGGAAATAAAGCAGATATGAAAACAAAACAAAACGGTGGTATATCCATATCATGGAATACCTCTCAGCAGCATAAAGGAAGAAACACACTGATATGGTTGTTCTTGAAAAGATTGTGCTGAGCAAAAGGGCCAGAATAAAAAGTGCACGCACCCTATGATTTCATTTATGTGATACTCTAGAACAGGAAAACGAATCTATACAGATAATTGGAATAGGCGTTGACTGAGGTGGGAGATTGGGTGGGTAGGTTAGAAAGGGCAGGCGGGAACTCCTGGCGATGGTGGAAAAGATCAGCATCTGGAATGAGGCAGATACTGTTATTTGTTAAAGTCATCAGCCTGTACAGTTATAATGTGTGATTTTATTGTACATAATTTCTGCCTTCATAGAGTTTATTTTAAAAATTAATAAAACACAAAATTATAGGAGTTTGTAAATTTGTGTTGCATTTATAAGATGTGATATATTTTTAAATGTTTAATAATACCAGAGAAAAGTGAGGAACTTGGTGTTTGTTGAAAGAGCTGTAGATCAAATAACAGGGGAAGAAAACTTGAGGAAAGCCTTATTTGGTTCATTTTGGTGGACTCCTAATCCTACCATGTTGGCTAACTGATAGTTTTTGCTCAATTAATGTTTGTTGAATTTAATGCATGTTAGTCTTCAGAAAATCAATTGCCTTGCAATGTCAAATGAGTATCTTTCATATTTGAATGTGTTCTTTTTCATCTCTAAATTAAAAGCTTAGATTTCTAAATGAAAGATCTTTATTTTTAATAAATAATGAATCGTTATTCTTGTCAATTACTATGCAATATCTTGCATGGGTTGGTGTTTCTAGTACCGCAAGCATATTGGCTTTTGATCTATCTTTTCCTTTAATTCAAGTTCTATTAAGAAATTAGTTCAAAACTGAATCACATGAAATATGGGTAAGAATATTTGTCTTTCAGAGAGATAGATTAATCATTATGATTGATCTGTGGAAGGCTGTATTTTATCATATGTGAATGTCTACCCCCCTGCTTTATTGAGATTTAATGGGCATGTAACACCGTGCAAGTTTAAGGTGGACAATGTGATGATTTAGTACACACATATATTGCTAAATGATCACCACAAAAAGGTGAAACATCCATCACCTTATGTAATTACTATTGTGCATGTGTGTGTGGTATAAACACTAAAGATCTGCTCTCTTAGCATCTTTCAAATAAATAATACAGTGAATATCTTTTTAAAAAAAGTGGACACATTACTTTTGGCTCAAAGTCAATTTCTCTCTAAAAATCAGATCAAGACAAAGAACAGAAATGTAGGTCCACATGGGACATCTTTTGGTTTGGATGAGATAGAAACACGCCATGATAATACAGAGCAAGTGGAAACTGTCAACCTTGCGAATCGCCGCACTCTGGAATGAGGCACTGCGGAAAGATTTTGAATCTGAGCCATGTACTGACATGTAAATGGGAAGGCCAATTTCCTTAAAGGATATAGATTCTCTTCAACTCTGGAGCATCACAAGATCACTGGTAAGTCTCAGTGTTATCTTGTACTAAATGTCTGCTTCTAAGTTTAGGTCTTCTCTCTTTCCTTCGGAATGCACTCTTGAAGCTCATTATGTCCCTTCATATAATTTATTATTCTGGATAAAAAATGGGAACCCATTTAGTTTTGATTATAAAGCTCTTTGGGGCTATTTTGCTTCAATATAACTTGATTGATTTGCTGCTTTTCATATTTCCTGACAGATATTTATATTTATATTTTAGAAATAAATGAATAATGGGACTAATTTGCAGGTGATGTTTAGTGATGGGATTATCTATTTCACAGAAAACATTATTTAACGAGCTTGGAAGAAATACTTCTAAGTATTTTATTAATTATTGCAACATTATCCTATATAAATAACTCTCCATAAAGGACAAATTACTTACCAGGTATTCCTTGGTGAAATCTATACTATATTGCAAACAGATTAGGAATTGACATATAACTATGGATCTAAAATAGCAGCAATGAAGCAATAAACTCTGATTCGATTAAGGTCCTGCACTCAACAAATGAGAACTCGGGAGTTCAATAACAAAGCATCACTAATTTTTCCCTCTGAATTACCGTCACTTTCCTGGCCCTTTCCCTCCCCTTTTTCCAGAGGGGCTGAATAATATTTACTCAGGCATATTCTTTTTGGTTATGTTTCCCTCCTCCTTCATATTTGAACTAAAGCAAAATAAAAAATTAGCCTACCGCAAGCAGCTCTGGTCTGAACATCAGCCTGAAGCCAGAGTGTGTGGGAACGCCACATCGAGTCTTGTGGAGCCTTCCGAACAAGGGCTATGTCTTCAAGGTCATTCGAAGTGACTAAAATAATAAACTCACTGGAACCCAGGTGGATGGACAGGCTATCTGCCGTGAAATGGGTGGGACGTTCACTGAGACCCATGCCCCTCAGACAAACATGCTGAGTGGTTTTGTCCAGGCCTGACCTGGACCCTTAGTTGACAGCAGGTAACACAGACACACTGGACATCAGAGAGTGACAGGCCCTGGGACTGCATCAGTAAATATTGCATAACCATGTGTACAGGTAGAACCTTAAGTAGTGGGCTTTCTGAAAAGGTAACTGGAAGATCATGGGGATACTGACTTTAGAGTGTGGTGAAGCCAGATAAAGGCCTATGATCAGCATGTGAGGAGATGTATAAATGGTATATACATAAAATTCACAATTCCATAGTCCTATTGAAAAGCAATGTAGAGTAGTAAAGCCAATGATTAAATATTTTATAGCTATAGCTATGGAATACACACACACACACACACACACACACACACACACACACACACACATATATATATGACTTATTGTTCTTACTAATCTGTTTTTCAGCTGTTGATTTGATACACTTCATGTTTCAAAAGATAACAACAATGGAGCAGTAAACTCTGGTTCTTTTTCTTTCATGAGTAGACCACTTTTTCGATCTGTTCACAATCAAGAAGCATTAAAAAGAGATTTAAAATCTCTGGTTCCAAGTATTTTTATAGGACACACACCTTAAATGCTCATGTTGTCTTCACCAGGCCCCTTTAATGACATCAGAAGGATAATAATACAAATGTCAAGATGCTAAACTCACTCATCATGAAATTATTAACTTGCTTTGAGTGGATCAGTCAATACATCTAAGCTCTACCAGGATTGTTTGGGCTAGTTTCTGTCCATCATGATGGTCCTGACAGCACAGGCCTCTAAAAGCATGGGAAATATGGCTTCTACACACGCGCCCTGTTAACATCCAACCTACCTGTCTCCACATGAGCTATTTCAATCAGGAAGTGCTGTGTTGGCTTCCATTCGAGCTGGTATCAGCTCTTTCAGATGTATCAACAGACAAAAACGTTGGTTAGGAGAGTGGCTTAATTGCTGCCGCGCCAAGAGGAAGCTGGGTTCTCTCTTTAAACTCTGTCTGGGTACCCCAGAGAATACCTGTCAGAGGAGCTGATTATTATTTACTTAGGCATATCTTTTTGGTTATGTTGTTATATATATACACTGAGTGGCCAGATTATTATGACCGCCTGACGTTTGTAGGCAAATTAGCCGAACACTGCATCATATGGGATATGGAAGCCGAAGGCCTGTTTGAACACCTTTGCTGTCTGCAGTTACCAAGATAAAACGTCTCCAGTTCGCACAGGAACACAAGGATTGGACAGTCGAGCATTGGAAAAAAGTCATGTGGTCCGATGAATCACGTTTTCAGTTGCATCATGCAGATGGCAGAGTGAGAATTTGGCAGAAACAGCATGAAAGCATGCACCCCACATGCATGAGTACAACCCTTCAAGCTGGTGGGGGCAGTGTTATGGTTTGGGGCATGTTTTCCGGCATGATTTGGGCCCTTTAATTCGTGTGGAACAATGTCTGAATAGCACAACATACCTAAGTATCTTTGCTGATCAAGTTCATCCTATCATGTTGATGGCGTATCCCAATGGAGATGGCTTCTTCCAACAAGACAATGCGCCATGCCACGGTGCTCGTATTGTGCAGGAGTGGTTTCAAGAACGTGAGGGAGACTTTACCTTGCTTAGGTGGCCCCCACAATCACCAGATCTCAATCCAGTTGAGCATTTGTGGGACGAAGTTAAAAGAGCCATCAGGCAGCTGGTTCCACAACCATCAAATCTCACAGAACTGGACAGTGCTATTCCTCAGGCATGGTGTCAGATTCCTCGCATCACCTTTCAACATCTCGTGGAGTCAATGCCAAGAATCGCCGCAGTATTGAAGGCAAAAGGTGGCCCAACCAAGTACTGATGGGGTGGTCATAGTAATCTGGCCACTCAGGGTATATATTTTAAAATTTTATTGATTTGAGAGATTAGGGAGAGAGAGAGAGAGATAGATAGAAACATCAATGATGAGAGAGAATCATGGATCGGCTGCCTCTTGAATGCCCCACACTGGGATTGAGCCCACAACCCTGGCATGTGCTCTGACCAGGAATGGAACCGTGACCTCCTGGTTCATAAGTCGATGCTCAACCACTGAGCCATGCCAGCCTCGCTGTTGTTATATTTTTAATGATGATAGATAAGGACATTATTGGCTTACTTAGAAAACATGGTGGGTTTGCAGGTTTACTGTTGAAATTAAGCTTCTAAAGGATGCAAATGGGGAAATCAAATGCACGACTGTCATTCTTTCTCCCGGACTTCCCACTGTCCTTCTCTCCTTTCCCTTCCTCGCTTTCTCCTCAGTCTGTGGCTCACTTACTCCACTTTACCATCCTCCTCTTGGGCTCCTGTAACCCAGGAGACAGCAGGAGAATGAAGCTGAGACTCTGGAGTGTTGGTGTCCCTGTTTCCTGATTGGATAATTTTCCAGATTCAGGATGGATGCCTCCAAGCTCATCTTCATATTCCAGTTACTAAAGTAAACAGTCCTTACAGCTTTTATGCTGTTTTATGTTACATGACCAAATGGTCATGGGTGTGTAATGTATAATGGTATGGATTGTTTCACTTACACGTTACAAATTGAACTTAGAGATAAAATTGTCATATATTCTCTAGTGAGAACAAATTAATATTGTTTTTTTGTATTCCAGTTGCCACATTGGGCGAACCAGAAAACGACAAGAAACTATTGCTTATGCTCTCCTCATCTCAGTGGCAGATGAGAGGAGGTGATTTTTCTTTCAGGGCAATTCTTTAGAAGCACCATAAATCCCTCCCCCAAACTTCAATGTATCAAACTGCAAGTTCTAAAGCCACCCATGGACGGGAAGGTTTGCTGCCATTGCTTCGTTTTGGTGCCCTTGTGATTATTCTGCCTAGAAATATTAGATCAGGTGATCCTTGAACTAACATGAGACTGGAACACACTAGATGGTGCTGTTATCCCAACAGCAAGCACGCGCTGGAAACTGTGCTAGAATAAAGTTAGAATAAAGCTCGAGCAAAGGAAACGATGCCCAGGGTGCACGGTGGATTTTGTCTCACCAGAGGATACACAAACCCCAGATGATGTAATTCACCTTCACAGCATTCGTGTGTTACTCAGAAATGCCAGCTGAAGTTTTGCACAAGCACAGCCTTGTGTAATAAACACATGTGGTTGTGTGGACATGAACACACACACGTGTGTGTGTTTGGGAAGGGGCAGGTATTCTGGTTTTATCTGATTTTATCTTCTGTGACTTCCTTAAAGGCACACTATATTCCAATCAGAATTCCTGGGACATGGCTAACATCTTGCCACTTTCTTGTCTCCCACGTGTCTTTCTAGCTTTATCTTGTCTATCTTACAAGACCAATTTCAAATGTTATGCCTTCCACGAAGTTCCTGATTGCCTTGATCATTCTTTCTTTGAATTCCCATAAAGCCTGCTTGTACTTCTCTTGTTCATATCATACTCTACCTTGCATTATTTGCTTACTTTTCTTATTATCCTGTAAACGTCTTGAGAATCTGGACATTTCTTATGCAATGTTTCTCCTTCTTCCTCCTGGGTCAACCTTGACTTAAAGTACGACATCTTGAATGCAATTGGTACTCATAAATGTACCTTCAATGAAGAATAAAAGAATGATAAATGAATTGCCATTAGAAAAGCCATTATTCTGAATACCTTGTTTGCTCTCCACCCATCACCGCACTGCTCTTGACCCTGAGAAATTGACCTCTATGGTTACATCAACCGTTCCATCCTTCTAGCTTCCATTGGTATGGGAAGAGAAAAGAAAATAGAGGTAGTTTGTCTCCCATCTCCCTCTGAGCTAATCCATGGATTGGTCACAGCCTCACTTCTTCCCAAACTGCCACAGCTCTTGACATGTATTGGGTAACTGCTCCCCTCTTTGCCCCTTCAAGCTAAGGGTGGCAGCCTCACTGGCCCTAGTCCACCTTACCTCTCTCCCTTTACTAAACTCTCTGCCATCACCATTTTGAGCCATCTTCAGCCCATATACAAACTATGACCCAGATAAGGCCCTTAGAAAACGGGTTGGCTCTTACATGAATTGCTCTTTCTGACCATGTGACCAGGACATCGCATCTTGAAGGACTATTTATGTCCCTGAGATTTGATTTTATCTTCATCCTCAGGTTAGAAGAGAGCTCACTCTGACAAACACATTGCTCACTCTCATTTGCCAGAGGTGTTCAAAATAAACATCCTAATTATTGGAGAACATTAATAATTGCCTGGAAAGGAAATGATCTACAGTAATATTAATGATAGTTTCCTTTTGTATAGCCCAAGGGTCATTTACATTTTTTTCTTCTTTGAAAACATCTACCAAGTATTTTTCTGCTAACACGCAGAATCATGGACTCAAAGAACTAAAATAATGGTTTTCAAACCATTCTCTGAGGGTCCTAGAATTCCCAACTGAAATTTTAGCTTCAATATAAAAAAACAAAATTTGACTGACATTTTGTTTGTTTGTTTTTTTGTCTGTTTTTGTTAATCCTCACCAGAGGATATTTTCCATCGATTGTTAGGGAGAGTGGGTGAGAGAGGGAGAGACAGAGAGAAACACCGATGTGAGAGAAGCACATCGATTGGTTGCCTCCTCCATGAACCCTGACTAAGGCCTAGGCTGGGGAGGAGCCTGCAGTCAAGGTACGTGCCCTTGACCAGAATCAAACCCAGGACCCTTTGGTCTGCAGGCAGACACTCCCCCCACGAAGCCAAACCAGCTAGGACACAATTGACTTTTAAGTGTGAATAACTGATCAAGATGGGGATCCAGGTATCAGAAATTAGCTCTGAACAACAATATTCAACATGTCATGTAGTAAGATTCAGATGAAAATCTTTTCTGCTCACCACAATAGTGACTTATACTGGCTGAGAAATATGTTCATTGATTCTCTTCCAAGACAGGCAATAGCCGTGTGAATTTTTCTCAGCTATGAAATAGCAGTAATTTATGTGACTCATATAGCATAGACACAGCATTGTGCTCAGGGCTGGCCAAATGTGCTCCATAAACAGGGTTTTGTTTTGTTTTTTTCTTTCCCTCAGAGTCACACTGTCGCTTATTAGACAGTGATCAAAGCCTAGGCCTCCTGAACTCAAGTTCAGGGCTAGCTCTAGCTCGTTGATGCTGCCCCAAATTGGCCTTCAGACAGATTAATTTCTCAGTTCTGGTTTTCCTTTTTGGCGGATATGTAGAACATAGCATATCAGGAAAATGTGGGCTACCGTGTGGATTTTACTCAGTATGAGAATTTCCACAGTTACTTTGTGGCCTGTAAGCATGTACAGTCATGGTTTGACATTGGCTTATTTCCCTTCTGATAGTGATGAACTATGAAGTAAGAAAGCCTTAGCCGTGTGGTTAGAGCGTTTGAGCTTACATTCATAATTCACTGTCTATGAGGAGATTGTGAATGAAATGACCCCTTTGGTTGCGTTTGTGTTTCTGGCTTATGCCTCACAGACCGTGCGGACCGACTTCCTAACACTGCCCTCCCCCAAATCCTAAAGGACGGCATGAGGTCTAGCTGCCTGCATCTCCTCCAATTCTGCGGGCACATTGGTGTTCAGGATTCTATTTCCCCTTAATCTGACCCATTCGGTGGCTAAGTCACAGGTCTGACCTTGGAAAAGAAAGCAATTCTCAGGGAGATGAGTTTTTGAATTTGTTTCAGATGTAGGAATTTGAGTCAAATTGCATTACTTAAAGGAATTTGTAGTTCTTCGTCAAATATTCAACTTTCTTGAATTTGAAACCAGCTTGATATCTTCACTTCTTGGAAATCCAGGAAAGGGCTACTAGCCACACAGAATCAATGGATAAAGGTGAGAACACCGTACAAAACTTCTAGAGAAAGATAACACCTGAATCTCAGTTTCTACATAATAAAATAGAGCCCTTAATTTTTTTAAAGAATCTTCAATGTTTCTTTGGAATTCTGCCTTCCTATATAAATCAGGCACCAAACATATACATACACATACATGTATATGTTTGTGACTATAAGAGCATGTTTCACATGTGTGAATCTGTATATCCAGGGATAGTAGATAGGTAGATAATAGAAAGATACCTGCTCACTCACACGTATTAATTTTAAGATCATTCTTCTTACATTTTGGAGACCTGATTTCTAGTTTTTCATGGAGGATCAAATAATTTGTCTTGCACATGAGGCTATCTTGGTGGACATTTTCATATGTGATGAGTGAAGAGCAATGAGTATTTTCTTTTTAAAAAAATCCTCACCCAAGGATATTTTTCCATTGATTTTTAGAGAGAGTGGAAGAGAGAGGGAAAGACAGAGAGTGGAAGAGAGAGGGAAACACATCTATTGGTTGCCTCCTTCACACGCCATGACCAGGGCCCCTGCCAGGTAGGAGCCTGCAAACTGAGGTACGTGCTTTTGACCAGAATCAAACCCGGGACCCTTCAGTCCGCAGGTCAATGCTCTATCCACTGAGCCAAACTGGCTAGGGCGAGCAATGAGTATTTTCAGTGTAGAAGCCCACAAGAGCATATCCCATCTGCTATGTAAACCTCCTCTCCAGAAGTGCTGTCCCTTACAAGGTCGTCACAGCACAGGTTCCCTGCTCACAGCACACCAGGCACAGGGAAGGAGTGTGTGGGCCTGGACACAGCAGGGCTCTGCTCAGGGCCCAATGGACACCTCACGAGACAGAGAGAAGGAGAGAGAGAGAGAGAGAGAGAGAGAGAGAGAGAGAGAGAGAGAGAGAGATGGTATTCTAGTCATCTTCCACCTTTGTCAAGCCAAAGTCACTGGAGGAAACCCCCACTCAAAAAGGGAAAATGAATCCTATAGTTTGGGACACGGGGAACAGGGGCAATAGTGGAATAAAAGATGAATCTACTGCCACATCCAGTACATATATGATAAAGACAATTTTTACTTATACGAAACATCTTTATACATACTAAGAAAGATTCTGGATGAGGTGGGATTGTTTTTTGTTTTTTTTAATCATTGTGACTTGGCAGACATTTGCCTATGGATATGCAAAGTATCATTTAAAAATAATAAGTGCTAACATTTTTGAGAATTTGCCATGTGCTAAATGTTTTATATTTTCACGGAAAACTCACCCTATGACATAGATATTTTTATTTCCTCCATTTTACTGGAAAGGCCTGAGGAGGTTAGGACAGGAGCAGGTCAATCATGCTATGAAAGGTGGGCCAGGCATGTCAATGGCTGTCCCGTAACTGTGCGTAACCCTGACATGAAAAATAAGGAGACTGTCAGTAACACACATGCTTCCTGTTATGACTGAAGCCACCCATGAGGTAGAAGAGCCGTCCTTGAACAAAGCAGAGATGTTTGTCAAAGTGATCTTTCCATCCCTATTGGCAACAAGGACAAAATAGGATGACACCACATGAGCTTATTAAATAATGATGGTTAATTTTGATTGTTGTTCATTAACATGTTTTGTCCTTTCTGAAAACCAAAATGATCTCAACTCTTGTCTACAGAGGACAACATAAGCTTGAAGCTAATATTTGTTCACTAATGCCACTTACCTGGTTTTGCACATGTGGGAGCTAAGATCCTGATTAGACTCATCACTGTTATGTGAGTGATCTTAGCAGCTGGTCATTGAAGAACCAAACGTAGATCCTAGAAATATGTCAACTACAGATGTGTATTCAAGTCTCTGTTGTACAACTGAGCCTCTACCCAGAAGTAACACTCAAAATAGTTAAAAAATAATGAAGCATAAGAAACAACCACTGTTGTGTGGAAACCTAACTGAGCTGGATCCTCAGGGCCAGTGATTGTTCAATACTCAGGAATTTTATGGTTATTAACTCTATTAATTTTATGGTTATTAACTCAGTTTGAAATAGCCCATTGGTCAGTATTTACACCTCAGAAATTGGCAAATGGCGCAAATCAAGGCTTTGGGTTCTAGAGACCTGGTTTACCACAACACTGCAACCAACTGCTTAGAAGGGATGTTAATACGGTGAGAACAGACACGGAGTGTAAAGAACAATTTCTCCTGCATCAGTGAATTCCAGTTGAACGTCAGCTTACTACTTGATAAATTGGGCAGACAGTTTCACTCCAGCCAGATGCAAGTATAGAAATAAATAAAATAAATTCAAGGCATTAGTAATTTTGCATTGAGTTTGGAAATTATCTTGGTGTATGTAATATTTTGTTATAGAATTTGACATTTTAGAGAATGTAGAAAATTTGACTTCTGTTCTAATTTATAATATAATTGAGCCATTGATTTAGACTCACAATTTTAAGTTAGAAAGTATGAGAAAATTGCTCAAGGTATTTGTAAGTCAAATTTCTTATCAGATATACACTGAGTGGCCAGATTATTATGATCTCTGAATGCATAATAATCTGGTCACTATATATATATTAGAGGCCTGGTGCATGAATTCGTGCATGGGTGGGGTCCGGCCAGCCTGGCCAGGGGGAGGGGACATGGGTGGTTGGCTGGCCTGCCTGCTGGTCAAACTCCTGGTCGAGGGGACAATTTTCATATTAACCTTTTATTATATAGGATATACACTGAGTGGCCAGATTATTATGCATTCAGAGATCATAATAATCTGGCCACTCAGTGTATAAAAATGCATTAAGTAGTTGGGTTTTATTTATAAGAGGCATTTGAAGAATTTCAAAAGGAGACCAAATTCAATATACTGACAGCAGCAATGACACATGTTTACTAAAGTGTCTCTCTTGATGCTTGTTAAAATTTACCAGATTACTAAATAGAGTAAAATGACTTACTCATTGAACTTCAAGAATTTAGGAAAATATAGATTTTTAAATTTGACTTTAAGAAAGCAAGTATTGATTTTAAAAATCAAATTAAAGTCTTTCCTAGTCATTAAAGATGCTCCCAGAGACATAAAGGATATTCAGTGACGTGCAGCATCAACCTGGGCAGGTTTTCCTAGGGTTCGTGACTCAAAGAACTAGAGAAAAATGTCTAAGCGAATTAAGTATGGAGAATGACTACAGTACACCTCACAAGCAGGTACACGGTGTCATTATGACAGGTGTTTCCATTTCTTCTTCCCTGGGAACTTAGTCACCGTGACTCAGAGAATGGCCCTGGCCAGGCCTGGGAGCCTCTGCTTCCATCTGATTCTCGTCTGTGTCCCTCTGACCTCCTAGCATCCAATGGCCTGAGAACTCTTTCAGATTCTCCACCTCTGTTGGTGCAATTGCTCAAAGCTTGCCTCAACTGTTAAATGCATGCCAATAAATTCTACACAAGTTGAAGTGCTCTGGAGAGTCCCGGTGGCCAAGCTGGGAGTGTTCTCACGGGAATGGCTGCGCTCCAGGCCAGTTCCCAGCTCTCTGAGCTGCCTGCAGAGGAAGGTTAGCATCCACACTTTCTCACGAGAAGAGCTTCCTCTTGGCTTCAAGTGCAATCTGTGAAGGATAAATCCATCCACTCTACGATTCTTTTTCTTTGACACCATTTAATATCCCCCCATGGTTCAGGAAAATCCCTGTTTGTATTTTTACTTTTTTAAAGAAAGTTTTGCTCACTATGCTGAGGTTACCATTATCCCCTAAGCTGAGCTTGGATACCACATGAATTACAAGAACAAGGTCTGGCTGTGGGGCCTGATGAACACAGTACACTGTTGATGTTTCCAGTGTTTAACTGTGTAGTTTTTTGTTGGTCTGTTTTACATTTACAAGCACCTTCCAGCCTCGCCCTCCCCTGCCCGCTAGAAGGCCATCTGCAGGAACCAGCCCTGGTTTGTACCCTCGCTGTACTTCAGGGCCTAACGGACTTGCTTTCCTCTGGGGAAAAATGCTTAGGACTCAATATACTACAATTATTGTCAAGATTCCTTTGGAGATTTTCAGAATCTGTTATGTGTTGATATTCCATGTCCATGAAGATAATAAAATTTTAAAAACTTATTTGTTAATTAGAGAAACTAGTCACAAGACTAGTTTTTCACAAAAGAAGCCAGACCCAATTTTATTTATTTATTTACTTGCTTGTTTGTTTTTAATCTTCACCCGAGGAGATTTGAGAGAGAGAGAGAGAGATGAAGTGAGACAGAGAGAGAGAGGGAGGGAGGAGAGAGAGGGAGAGAGAGAGAGAGAGAGAGAGAGAGAGACAGAGAGAGAGAGAGAGATTGATCAGTTGCCTTCTGTAGGCACTCAACCAGGGATCAAACCCACAACCTAAATATGTATCCTGATGCAGAATCACAGGGGTAAACAGACCCAAATTTATCATCAAAGTCTGCTAAACTGTATTAATAAACTAGGAAGTAGAGGGACACCTCATGGATTCCAAATGCATTCTTGGGTGATTGAGATATTGGCATCAGTTTTCCAGACAATTGAAGATCTATCAATACTGAACATATTTAAACTATGAAGTGACAGCATAGTTTTGATTAGCAAAATTCTCATTGGAGCATTTCTGGGAGTGTTTTTATTCGGTTTGGCATAAAAGATTACCAACTAGCATTGCATTGCAAGACAAGGCCATTGGCACATCCCTGAAGGCAACCTCGTCACAGGCTCCTTGGCCTGCAGGACACCTGCAGAAGGTGAGGAACAACAGGGTCTTCTGAGGAACTGCTGTGTGATAAGAAATGGGATGACTGCAAGCTGGGTTTGGAGAAGAAAAGTTTTCGATTTTCCTAAAACAAAACCTCAACAATCCTCCATAGGGTGAATAACTAGGAAAAGAGCAGGAGCATGTGACAAGTAACCTGGATATGGAAATCAGGGACAGCCTATTTCTCGTGTGCAGATTTACAGGGTGAATCTGGTGAGAAGTATTCTGAGAGCAGTGAGCAGCCCAGGACTGTATTACTGTGGATCTAAAAGAAAGCACCACTATCTTTTCTACAAGAACCCTACACATCCATAGAAAAATAGAGTAAAGTAAAGTAGAACAGAATAGAATAGAATAGAATAGAATAGAATAGAATAGAATAGAATAGAATAGAATAGTTGCTCTATAGTAAGAATTCTAACAATTGCATTTGGTGAATTGAATAAAAGCAGATTTTAATGAAACTGTATAATCAAGTTTGGGAAGTAAATCCACTATTACTATTACTTTTGCTTGTACCCTAAATGCTTAGCTCTTGAATTGTTTTAAGTGTAAGGCTTCCATTTCTTATGGAGACATATAGCTATAGTCTCCTTCTTCACCTTTCTCCAGAAAGGCTATTCGTCCTAAAACCTGTCCTCTTATTTCTACTATATCTATGTCCTGTACAAATTGATAACAATGAAAAAAACACACACACACATTACAGTTAAATTAACTCTGGAAGAAAATTCTAAGTGATTCAAATCCTATACATTGCATGGTTCTTCCCATGAATTTGCCATGATGGGATGAGAGAAATGGCATCTCCTCTAATTTAGATAGAAATATCACCTCTAATTTGCACATAAAGACATTTTGGTATATTAAAGTGAAGAGTCTTTTAGATGAATAGGAGTCCAATGTTGACAATGAATGCCTGCAGAGATTGGCCTTTTCAAGTTTGTACATGCCCCCCTCCCAGATAGGGTGCAGAGCTGGTCCATACAGGTGGTTAAGGATGTTGAGTCTGACCAACCTGTAGCTCACTCTCTTCCTCAAACTTGCTCTCTCTCCCCCAGGAGCCTCCCCTACACTCTCTTGCTATCTTTTGCTTAAGCCTGAGCCTTAACGTTATTGCAATAATGTAGTTTGCTTGTACCAATAACTTTCTTGTCAGGAGACATCTGTTCAGTTATGAAAAGCCTTTCCCAGCAAAGCATCAATCATGTCTCACTCGTAAAGAAAAACACATTTTTTTGGGTCCCTAGACAGCAAAATACTGCTGAGAAAACAAACTGCGCAGACATATTAACTGTGGCACGTTAATATATGTATGCGGGGTGTTCTTTATTTGTCTCCCGCGGGCGCCATGGGATCCTGACGGTCTGGGCTGCTGACCTCTCTTCTCTGAAACCACAGAGGGCTCATCAACGTCCTCCCTGAAAGCATGGTCCTGGGCTCATTGCCATGGAGACCATCATGGCGAGAAGAGGATGCTGTAGTTCAGGCGCTGCACTCTCCTTGCTAAAACCCAGTTGTTGAAACTCCCTGGGTCCCTTCCAAAGCTGTGGACAAGCTACCTGGGAAGTTCTCGTTAGTCCTCCGGGTGTTTCCAAACACTTGCACGCTTGGCAGCAGGACATATAAGCACCGGGTGATGGACCTAAACCTCTGCTTGAGGTCTGATGGTTTGTGCTTCACTGCCAGGCTCCCGGTCTCCATTTATAACATAAGGTTCTCTGCTCCGAGGCCCAGGCCATTACTTTCTGGGTGCCAGTCGACCCTCTGTCTTAGTGCGTGTGTTGGGGGGATTCAGAAGGGTTTGCTCTTTGCCTGCATCAAGGCTTGAAGTGGGACATAGCAGAGGAAATAATTTATTTGGGTAAATATGTCTACACCAAAAACTGCCTTGGATGTTGTTCGAGCTTAAAGGGATGCGTCAGTTCTTGTCTGTCCAGAAGGACAGAAGGAGGCTCCATGCAGATGACTTGCTGGGACTGGAGAAGTGACAGGAGAGAGATGGGGGTGCAGTGAAGGGAAGGAGCGGCGCATAGGGGTCAGGGACCTGCTCCTGCTCCCAAACCAGACCCCCTGGACCGACACCTGCAGCTTCCCTCCGAGATTCTGACACTTCGGAGCAGAGGGCCCCCGGAGGCTCCTGCTGCTGCCCCCGCTGCTGGGCCTGCAGGTGGCCCATCCCTGCCACCCCCACACAGCCGTGCCCACCGCTGTGGGGACCTGACGCAGGCCCTTCTCTGCCCCTCTGCTCTCTGTCTCCTCACCAGGCTCCAAAGGACAGGATGAATAGGAAGCCGCCCAGGAAGGGAGTGTGGGCAGGTAATTCGCAGACTAGCAGCCCCAGGAGTCCAAGCAGATGACAGAGGGGTAGGTTGGGACCTAGAGGCACCGGGTCAATAGCACAGCAAAGACCAGCAGAGGCAATGCTGGTTAACATTTCATGTACATACAAGCCGATTATTATCGTGAATCCCGATGAAAAAAGTCCCTACTAAGAAGGGCTCCTGGTGGCTAACTGGGCTCAAATCAATCAATCTATCAATCAATCGGTAAACTCTGTTCATTACCTACTTTCCTTTTCCTTCTGTAAATGCGAAAGCAAAGGGAGTGGTGAGTGCTAGAATGGTGAGCAGGGTATTGTGGTAGAGTGGGAGAGAATGAAATACTTCACCCAACTGTGCTGGATACTTCACAAATCATGCATCTTGATCCCAATGTCTGGTAGTAACTCATGTTCAAGATTTTTTTGTTTTGTTTTATATATATATATATTTTATTTCAGAGAGGAGTGGAGAGAGAGAAAAAAATAGAAACATCAATGAAGAGAGAGAATCATTGATTGGCTGCCTCCCACATGTCCCCTATTGGGGATTGAGCCTATAACCCGGACATATGCCTTGGGTGGGAACTGAGCCGTGCCCACCTGGTTCATGGGTTGATGCTCAACCACTGAGCCACATTGGCCCACCACAAGATTTGTTTTTCTTTCCTAGTTTCCTTATCTCATTTTCCCCAAAATCTGCTCACAAGCTCGCAGTCTTTTGTGTGTTTTTGTGCTTGTTATGTTTTGTTTTCATGTCCACTCTGTTCATCTCCTATTTCAAATTATAGCCAGATCACCGTATTTTTCTGTGTATAAGAAGCTATTTTTTTCTAAAATCATTAGACTGAAAATTGAGGGCCATATCATATCCCAAAGTCAACAGAGGAGGGAGCTGCGCAGGTGTGTAGCTGCCCATATCTTGTCAAACTGGCTTCCTCCAATCATGAGCCTTATTGTTACTGACGTCAGCTGATGCTGTAATCGGAGGTGGAGGTGGAGGTGTGCAAATGCAACAGGGACCGGAGCATTCTGAGCCCATAAAGATGTCAAAAAACAAAAAGATAAATACCGGTAAGCGATTATCTTACCCTGTAAAATTCAAACTGAATGTCATCAGCTATGCAAAAGAGCATGGAAATAGAGCTGCACAGAGACCATGTGGACTTCCTCCCACTGAGTGTATGATCAGACAGTGGAGAAAACAGGAAGAACAGCTCCTTAAGATGCCAAAAAAAGAAGAAGGCCTTCAGAGGAGAACCAGCAAAATGTTTAAACTATTGATTTCATAATTTTGGGTTGGAAAAGTGGGGGGCATCTTATACATGGGGGCATCTTATACATGAAAAAATACAGTGGCTGTTAGTTTCAGAAGTGGCACGGGCAGAACTCGGAGGTATGGAGTAGTGTCTAGCACTTGCTCTGGACCCCCTGAATTTATTGTAATCCTGCCACTAGCCTTTCAACAAGTGGGCCAGATTTCAGAGAAAGCAGCCACAGAAGGGGGAAGAACCCGATGCACTTTTCCATTGGTTAAGACTATGTCCACAGAGCCCCTCCTGGGCGGGATGCAGGCTGGCTTCTGCTGCCCGGCTGTTTACACCAAACCGACTTGATAATTCTATCTGTTTACAAAGAGGCTCAACATGTTGACTTAACGGTGCCCTGGTCCCCGCGGATCGGAGGGCTGTTTGCAGTGGGCCGTCGGCTAATTACTCTTCCCTGAAGCTCTCATGGGCCCGCGCTGTTGGGAGAAGGTCTCGCTTCAGTATCAACCTGGGTTCACTGTGTTGGAGAACTCGGCTTTCCAAGGGCTCCCTGCGTACCAGACTGCTGGCCTTGACCGTTAGATTGGAGTCAAGCTGAACACTTTGGGTTTCTGAAAATGTGTATGTTTACCCATGAAGACTTTGGACTTCTGCCTGCGCTGTGCCGGGCAGGAAACTGACTAACAGGACCTCGGGTTTGCCACAATATTCCCCGAACTACAGTCTCCATTGAAGTGCATCTACCTGCTCTTCGGTCCAGGCCAATTATCCCTGATCTACCCTGGAAAGCACAGCACTTCCTCTAGGTTTTAACAAGGCATCTTCTCCCAGGGACCACTGCTCATGGCGGGCTGGGCTGTAAATCTTGATAATGAGGAAGCAAGGACAGCTGACTCACCTTGCAGGCAGATGGGACTGCCAACTGTGATGATAAATATGACCGCCTTTCGTGAGCAGCGTGAAAGTGAATGTGGATCAGGTTCACCTCAATGTGCATTTAGTTTCATTCCAGCCCTGAACCTTATTCCCTGACTTAAATGCACGAGGAGGAAGTGGATGGAGGGAAAACCCTGACATGGAAGATACCAGCTCTGTGTTCAGCCCTCTGACACTGTCTATGAATGATGGTCAATGAGTCGCTTATTTTCCCTGGCCTTCAAACTCCTCACTGGTCCATTAAGTGGCTGACCTCGGTGGTCACGACATTCCTTCCAGCTCCGTGTTTAATTCTTTGTAGGCATTCAAAAGCCTGACGTCATACTACCTAATTATTGAATAGGACCCTTCTGCCTGGCCAGCGTGGCTCAGTGGTGGAGCATTGACCTATAACTAGGAGATGACAGTTGTATTTCCATTCAGGGCACATTCCCGGGTTGTAGACTCGATCCCCAGTGTGGGGCATGCAGGAGGCAGCCGATCCATGATTCTCTCTCATCATTGATGTTTCTATCTCTCTCTCTCTCTCTCCCTCTCCTTTCCTCTCTGGAATCTTCAGCTTTCTATTCACTTTATTTGCTGATAATTGGCTTGATGAAAAACCTCTAAGTGACTAAGGGACCTCCCTTTGCCTGCTAATTCTTATAGCAAAATAATAATGTCATTGGGTTCCATAATCTATTATGAAAAATATATCAGTTTATTTTAAAGGGTGGGACAATTTCCACTCTCATCAAACACATTTAATGTTACTTTAGGTAAAATTATTTTTAATAAAAATGGAATTTGGGGCACGATTCGGGGAAATAACACATCCCCTAGCCACCATCCCCAGCCCAGCCCCGCCTTGAGCTAATGAAGTGGGGAGGGTTGATGATGAAGGGGTGACATTTTGGTGCTTTTTAAACTGCGCTCTGAGCAGTGTTCCCCAAGCTCGTTTCACAGAACACTGTTTTCGTGAGATGTTATGGATAAAGCACAGAAAAAGGTCCCATGAGTAAATGAGTGTGTGAACATTATAGTGCAGCAAATGGAAATGGATTTCCTGGCTATGAAACGTTCTCTAAGGTTTCAACATGTCTGTGTCTGTTCTCTGTCTTCAATGCAGACCTATGACACGTATGTTGCACAAACATGACTGACCACGAGACTCTCATTGGAGAAGTCTCATAGGACTAGGCCCCTTGGAACACACTTTAAGAAACTTAGCTCTTGTTTTTAAGAAACCAAAATTAACTGAGGAAAGTAAATAGCCACCGAGACCCTGACCAAAGAGAACCCTCATGCCCCGGCAATTGGGGAGTTGTGCTATCGAGAGGATAGAATTGCCTCAAACTGAGCAATAGTAAGGGTTAATTATTACCTTATATTTACCTAAACCTTCATCAGTCAAATTAGTTTGCCTTGTACAGTGCTCAATGCGCAACCAAGGGCATACAGACATTTGATCAATGACTCGGATGTTGAAGTTAAAATTGTTAGGCCGGGTTATGTGGCTTCCTAGTAAACATGGGACAGCTGCCTTGTTCCTTACTTCTTTCCCTTCCTCCTTCACAAACAGTCACTGGATGCCTAGTCCTAAGTGTGTGTCTGCGTGTTGCACCATTGGCCACTAAGACACACAGATCCTTCCCAAACAAGCCTTCACTTAGTAGGAGAAGCAAAAATGTATCGTAAACTAGAACACAGCATGACGAATGTAACATCTAAAGCAAGTACAAAGCAGGGAGGTGAGGAGGGGACGAGAGGGCAATTAATTCTCAGAGAATGGGATGGAAGATTTTCAAGGGAGACACCTATCCCAGTCCTGAAGGCAGAACAGAACTTTGCTAGATGGGACCTGTCAGTTCATTCAGGCACCAAGATCGAAAGTGTTCAAAGGGAAGGAGGTGAGAAACAATTTGATGATTGTGAGAAAGCATGAACAGTGGTATTATGGGAACACGAAGTAGAAGAAGCAAAGTAGCCTCAGGCAAGGAAGGACTATGGGAGGTTTTTAGAAAAGCAATGCTTTAAAAGCTGACCTTGGTGCCATGTGGAGAGGCTACAGGTAGGCAAACCAATGAGTAGGTATTACACTTATCCAAGTGAGAGATGATAGGGCCCTAAAGCAAGGCACTGGCAGTGACATATTCGAATAGGACATATTTGAGGGGTTGGGGTGCCGGTTTTATTACTCTGGTTCTGATTGGACTGTACGGAGTGATAGGGATGGACAGTCATGGATGACATCAGATGTAGGGCTTCTTGCTTGGGAGATTGCTTGGATTATGATGTTTGTCATGAGATGGAAAGACAAAAATGAACATTGTTGTCAAGTGTAAAAATAGTTCATTTTTCATATACAAAATGTGAAGTGCCTTGGGGGATGTACAGAATAGGATCCTAACAGAATATTGGTTATATTTGCTGGAGTTCCATAGCATTGTTTTGTTTAAAGTTGTATATTTACATGCAATCAGCTTTTAGGTGGTAGCTACAATATGCTTAAGATAGCCAACATAGCCTTAGCAGGGAAGACTGCAATAGAGACAGATGAGTAAGGAATATTATTGCACCAGAAACAAAATGTGGATTGTTAAAAGAGAGTGAGAAAGTTCTCACTTCAAAATCTAGAAATGTGAAGACATAAAACAAGAAGATTGTAAGAGGGAGTTGTCAAAAAGGAGGAGATGGAGAAGGAGGAGGAGGAGGAGAAGGAGAAAGAGGAGGAGGAGGAGGAGGAGGAGGAGGAGGAGGAGGAGGAGGAGGAGAGGGAGAGGGAGAGGGAGAGGGAGAGGGAGAGGGAGAGGGAGAGGGAGAGGGAGAAGGAGAAGGAGAAGGAGAAGGAGAAGGAGAAGGAGAAGGAGAAGGAGAAGGAGAAGGAGAAGGAGAAGGAGAAGGAGAAGGAGAAGGAGAAGGAGAAGGAGAAGGAGAAGGAGAAGGAGAAGGAGAAGGAGAAGGAGAAGGAGAAGGAGAAGGAGGAGAAGGAGGAGGAGAAGGAGGGGAGGAGGCAAGGTCAGACGCCTTGGAGAAGTGTTCTGAGATAAGCTGGAGACTTGTTTTAGGGTTTGGCAACACTGAGTCACTAGTGACCTTTGCTAGAATGATTCCAGCTAAGCCAGATTGCCTTAAATGGTTGAGATAAAAACAACTGAGAACAATGGATTTGTTTTTTCCCCAAAAAAAGTTTGCTGAGAAAAAAAAAAAAAAAAAGGAAAGAGAAAGACAAGAATAGCTAGAGGGGGATGAAGAATCAAGGAAAAATGTGTTTAAAATGCAGTTGTGTGTTTCTGAATGTGAGAGAGAAAGAAAAAGGAGAGAAGGAAGGGAGGCGGGGAGGGAAGAAAGGTGTTTATATGCTAAGGATCTGTCCGCTTTGACACTATCTTGCGCCAGGTAATGCTGTGGTAGTACTCTGGGGGTGTGGTGTGGGGGACCTGCAGTATCTCGTGCACTGTAGTAAGTTTAGCAGCATCTGTGACCCCTGTGCACTGGATGCCAGGAGCGCTGCATGTGACATCAAAAATGTCTCCAGACATTGGCAGGGAGGCAAAATTATCCCGGTTGATAAACACTGCACTAAAAGAGAAGGCAGTAGAAAAGACTGATAATATAAGAGAGAGAAGTGGGGGGAGCAGAATCCACTGAGGCAGGAGGCTCTGGGTTTCAGGACATAGACAAATGTGCTTCCTTTATACAGAAGAGACACCAAAATGAAGGCACCAAAATGAAAGACAAAAGGAGCTGTTAGAGATGTCAGAAGGTTTGCATTTGGGGATGGAGCAGGGGATTAGGAAACCAAGAGATGACCTGTATTTCCTCTGTGGCTTAAGAAGAGGTCAGCTGGTAAAAATGAGCAAGCAGCAAGCGGAGCAGGCGTGAGGAGTGGACATCATTCGGGATGATAGAGCTGAACTGAATGTGCGAGAGCAAGGCCACAGTTTTTTTTAGTCTTGAAGAATGTAATCAAAGCCGCAAATTTGGAGAGCATGGATTGGAATGAGTCCCAGTTCCAATACAGGACTATTTTCCACGTTGCCACTTCTAGCTCCTTGGTTAAAGGAATGAAGAGGACAGTCAGGGGTCCTCAAACTTTTTAAACAGGGGGGCAGTTCACTGTCCCTCAGACCGTTGGAGGGCTGGACTATAGTTTAAAAAAAATTATGAACAAATTCCTATGCACACTGCACATATCTTATTTTGAAGTAAAAAAAACAAAACGGCAACAACACCCGCATGTGGCCCGCGGGCCATAGTTTGAGGACGCCTGGATATGATCACAGGAGTGTGTGGAGGATGTTTGTAGGGCAGGTAGGAAGATGGCATAGTCAAAGAGGTGGATCACAGACAAAGATAGTCACACAGAACTTCTGAGATTAGTGGATCTTAGACCATTTTAGCTCAGTTTTTTTCAAACTACAGTCAATCAATGAGAAACTACTTTTAAAAATCAAATAATAATGCTTCAATCATTATCTCCAGAAGTGCTTTCTTAACATTTGAGTGAGATTAAATATATTTTGTAGTCTTTTCTGTATCTTCATATTTTAATCACTTAAAAATAATATGCTGACTGTTGACTTATTGATTTGTCAGATATCTTTATATATTAAGGAAATTAACCCTATGTAATAACTCTTGCAAATATTTATCTCAGTCTTCTGTTAGCTTCCAACTTTATTTGTGGTTTTATTCAGGAATTTAAAAATTACCATGTATCAAATACAAAAATATGTCCTATAAAACCATAGAAGTTTTGTGACATTCTGAAGTAGATGTCCCCATTCAGATATGATAAAACCATAAAACTATGTTTTCTTCTAAAATTTCATGGTTTTGATTTTTTAACATACTTAAATGTTAGGGGCATCTGGAATTTTATTTTGGCCTAAAAGTAAGCTAGTGATGCAATTAAGTATTCTTTAGAGTGTGTCAATCACCCAGACACAATTTATGAAATACCGTATTTCCAGCATTGTTATGAAATGCTACTTTACTCACAAAATAAGTGCATACAGTTACACTTGGGTAAAGAGGTTAAAAGAGAACCAAGGAAGAGCAGTGTCAGAAACCAAAGGGAGGAGGTCACCTGAAGAAGGAGAACGTGGCCATCAAATTCAGTCATCATGACGTCACGTGGGTGAGGACTGAAGAGAGACCGCTGGATCTGGCAATGTGGAAGCTGTTTGGTAAATCCCAGCTGAATTTCCAAGTATTATTTTAACATTTGTTTTATCTCTAGTTATAGTTGTATTTTATTCTATATATTTTTGAACTTCGCAGTTATTTCTTAATCTGTCTTATTCAGATGTAGTCTACTTGCGTTCTTTTCAGAAAACCAAGATTCAGTTCAATCATTCACTGTATTCCATTTCATTGCTTTCTTTCTCTTTGCTGTTTCCTTCAATTTTTTTTCCTTATTTCACTGCTCATTGTCTAAATTTTTGGGTGGAACCTTAGTTCATTTGTCTTCAATATATTTTGCTCTCTAATATGTGAACACACACACACACACGCACACACACACACACACACACTCAAAGCTCTAAATTTTCTTCCAAGTGTTGCTTTAGCTTTTGCATATAAATTTTAATATGTGTGGGACTCATTGTCATTCATCTTTGTGTTTCTTATAATTTACATTGCAACTGCCTTTTTAACCCAAGGGTAATTTAGTAGTCTGTTTTTTCCTTTGCAAATATCTGAGACTATTTTAGCTATCCCTTTGTTATTGATTTCTAATTTTGTAGCATTATGCTTTGCATCATAGGTTGTCTGATGTTGATTCTTTGGGCTTTTTCAAGACTTCTTTTCTTACCTGTGTAAATTTGGAGCTTCTTATCGCTCCAAAGAATGTACTTCATGCCCTTGTTAAGTGTAGAGCTCGATATATGAATACTAGTCCAAGCTTATTTATTGTATTGTTCAGGTTATTCATAGAATTGCCCATGAAGTATCAGCATGGTACTTCATGAATCGGATTGAATCAAATTTCAAGTTGTGACATTTAGGTAACAATAAAATTACTAGTTGTTGAATACGTCCTGTTTGTTAGATACTAAACTAATTCCTTAGAAGTCATTGTCATTTCATCCTCACAGCCATCTCCGAAATCAACATTAGTCAGTGGTGGATTGTGGCCACCGAAATAACTAATTCAACTTAATATGCCTTAGTTGAATTAAGGCATATTAAGGTGGCAGTGATGTGATGAGGTTGGTGATGTAACAAAATTCAAAAGGCCAACTTCATTTCATGGTTTCACAAGGTCCCTCCATAATCCATCAACAAATCAACAAATGAGTGAGATAATTTCTGTAACTGTCTAATTTCATATATAGCCAGTCTTAGCCAGGCATGAGCTAAGAGCTAACTAAATGAAACGAGTTAAGAGTAGAATTCAGGCTCCGGAGACAGACTGGCTGGGTTCAAACTAGCACATGGCTCTGTCATGTTTGAGTTGTGTGACCTAGGAAAGGTGACATCTTCTGTGTGCCTTTCTTCCCTTATTTGTAAGATGACAGTGGTAATAGTAACCTCTAGTTCAAGCAAAGCATGAGAAAAAATTTTAAATGTTTACTAGAAGTGGTTCCTTCAGCAAGGATTCAGAGGAATCAACTCACTGATGAGAGTCATGTGATTCTTTTGAATTTCAAGTTAATTTTTACCTTAAGAGAAATCTATGGAGATCATAAAATTTCTAGAAAATAATATTTTAGAATGTGACTACAATTTAAGATTGCCATAAATTCTCTGAAAATATTACATTTCAACCCCCTAAACTTAAAACATAATCTAAAAGAAGGGAAAAATCATAGCACTGAAAAAAAATTTTATCTTTTATATGGTATTCCCATTTATTCGTCTATTTATTCATTAATTAATGGATTCAACCATTCATTCATTTAACTTTATGAAATCTGTTCTTGTGAACACAGACAGGTCTGTGGGATCCCTGACATTCAAATAAAAAAACCACAAACAAACAAAGGAATTGCTCCCAGTGGATTGGGCTAGGAATCCTGCGGCTTGTTCTGTTGTTGATTTATGGTCTTCTGCTGCCATTCACCCACAGGAGAAGTCAAATGCATGCACATTCTTGGGAGATTGTTTCCATGATGACTCTATTAAGTCCAGCGGTAATCCAAGACTCGGCATTTTGGAGATGACATTTCCCCTACCTTTATCTTAAAAGACTCCCTGCTTCTTGGCGGAGGAAGAGAATTAGGCAAAGGAACACGGTTAGTGATGAAAGCAAAGTGAGGCCACGTCAGATTACCCGTGGATGTTTTTCAAGAACATTTCATCCTTAGGAAAATGTTGCTCTTGTCACATTGCCAAGGTCAGCGATAACTTGGATGGTCCTCTAGGTATGAACTAACTGTTTAAATGAGACCTGGCAAGTAACATATTCAGTCTGTTCTCTTTAACTTCAAAGTATTTGCAACGTTTCTCATTCATAAGTTAAAATATGTTTCACCACACTCACTCATTTTTTCCTTTGTTTGTTCTAGAAGACAGTAGACACGTTTTCTCTGCAGCACTGGAGTAGTACAGACATGCTGTGTATGTGGCTCTGGGGGCAGGTTTCCACGTCACTTGTCCAAACCGAAGATGGAGGAATGGGAGGACTTGCAATGATTCTCCAGCAAAGTCAAAACAATAATTTCAATAAAGGAAAGGCATGCAAATGAAGTGAAAAAGAACTATAGAATAATCGCTTGGAAAGAGAGTCACACAAGGTTGCAAACGATTGGTGTGGGGACAGAAAGCAACTGTGCACCTTGCACAGCCATTGGCCGAGTAGCAAAGGGTTGATTCCTGCGTCCTCTCTCACTGAGCAGATTTACCGAAGGCACCGTCTCTCCGACCCACTGCCCTCCAGGATGCTCCAGTGGAGGGAACATGGCCATGAATAGCCAGATAGTGATTCTTTTTTTTTTTTAATTTCTTTATTGATTAAGGTATCACATATTTGTCCTCATCCCCCCATTCCCATCCCACACCCCTCCCCACACATGCCCCCACCCCCCTGTTGTCCTTAACCGCTGGTTAGGCTCATATGCTTGCACACAAGTCCTTTGGTTGATCTCTCCCCTTTACCCCCCACCCTTCCCTACCCTCCCTCTGAGGCCCAACAGTCTGATCCATGCCTCCTTGTTTCTGGGTCTGTTCTTGTTCATCAGTCTATGTTGTTCATTATTTCCCCTAGATGAGTGAGATCATGTGCTATTAGAAATACACTTATAAGAACCGAAAATGAGACAAGCAATAATGGTTATGGTGACAGGCAAATGAATCGGTCTGTAGTGAGTTTCTTTCTGGGCCAACAGTTCTTTTGAGACCCAATTTCAATGTCCAACAGTTCCTTATGTGTACATGTCAGCACTGACATTACAGTTCTGGATGGTGGACAAATGGTGGTAATGCAGGTCCGACTCTCTCTGGTTTGGTCCTGGGCAACCTGCAGTGATGCACAGCTGCTAACTGCTAGTATGGGAAGGCCACATCAGTGTCTTCCATCTCTGGACTGCTTCACTTCTGTCTTCATGGCTGGAGTAGTCCTGTCGATTCCTCTCTGTTGCTGGAATCCACATGGTCTCGGAGTTGTTTTCTGAAAATATACAAACATATTCTCGACCAAAAGTTAATAAAGGAATATTTGGGCCAAAAATGAAATCGGATAGTGATTCTTGATATTGTACCACATGTCAGGGCTGTTCCACGACTCACACGGTGCAACCCCAAGGCCAGCATCCTTACCCAGGGCATTAAATGCCACAACCTCTGAACCTGGCCTCAGTGAATGGCTCCTCCCTCTAACCTCTTCCACACTTGCAGGTGCAATGGCTCATGACTCCTGCTAGCTCTGTTTTCCGGAGAAAGCCTTGGAGCAGCGTCCTGTTGCATGATTCCAGGAGCAACACGAGGTGACATGAGACCGAGAAGGTGAGCATGAGTCTGCACATGGTGGGAAGGTCAAGGTCCAGGTGAAGCTGCTTCTACCTGCATCAGAGCTCAGCCTGTGTGGGGCTGGTGGTCTCTGCTCCCTTTTGCAGTTTGTTCCCTCACCCCCACCCTGACCCGTGGTGTACATTGGCTTCCTTGCACTGTACCCCAGGCCAGGACTTACAGGATAAACAGCCTGGACCAGGAGCAGTTTCCTCCATCAGGAAGCTATGGGCTGTTTGAGGGAACAAGAAGCAAACATAATGATCTAAGTGGCACATTAAATTGGCGTCTGGACTGTTGTCACTGATAATCCAGACACATCCAGGCTTGTGAGGAGAGCCACTGGGGCTGGTGAGGTGATGACCTGCAGACAGACGAGCCAGAGTCAGAGCACGACATCCTGGAATTAAACATCTGGCAACCCGAGGACAAGGGCTCCTTCTGCTCATGGAGTCACCCCACTTTGACCGGGCCACAGGGTATTGCACATTGATGTGAAAGTGTAATTGCCTCAGGTGATTTTTAGCATAAAATGGAACTGTGCCTACACTTCCTGGATACAACTGCAGCCGAAACTGCACCATCAAGAGGAGACAGAGAGGTCATGTGGCTGTTCCGCATTTCAAGAGACTACGAGGTGCAGGAAGCAGGACAGAGCAGACACTGGTGACTGGCAGGAATGTCCACCAGTCACCTCACCGTCTGCGTCTGGTTATCCCACATGTGGGGTTTCTGTTCTCTGTTATGTTCAGATCATCTTATCGTGGGGATTTGTTGACTTACTGCCAGGTGATGTCCGGTGGTGCGAAGCTCACTGTGCTTGAAAAATTATTTTTAAGAAACTTGGAGTCCTAATGTCACTGTTCCAGATTGAAGAGAGAATTTCATAAGCTCCTGCCAAGCACCTCCACGCACCACTCATCTGGTAGTAAATAAAAGTTAAAGCTCAAGAAGAGGCGGATGCAGCCTGCAAGTCTGAACAAAGGCTGATTCGCTTTTAGCTCAGAGCATTTCTGCGTGCATCGCCTTTGGCTCCAAGGTTCGATTGAAGGAGGATGCCGGCGGGTTCTCTGTGCTGAGCAATCCCTGGGATGTGTTCCCTTCATCCTGAAACGTCACCCGCACTGGAACTCAGCTAGATAACTGTTCCTCCCGATGAGTACGTGGCCTCAGGGCAAGACCAGTTTTGTGTGCAGGCCTTGCCACTCTGGAATGTTGCCTTTGTCCAGATTTTGGTCCCATAAGTCTTCACTATCCTTTCAGGGGTATGAAAATGTATAAAAGTTGTCCTCGACGGGAAGATAAGTCAGATTATTTCATTAGCCATGAAGCAAAAGCCTCTGGATCAGGGTGTTTCAGTCTTAGCAATATTGACATCACCGGGGTGGATACTTCTTCCCTGGAAGGCACCACCCTGTACACTATAAGGTGCTTAACAATATCAGTAACTTCTATCAACCAGATGCCAGCAACAACAACCCACCACCACCACCACCACACACACACACACACACACACACACACACTCTCTCTCTCTTAGCCACAACTATCAAAAATTGTCTCCAGACAACGTCAAGTGCCCCGTAGGGAAGAAAACCATCCTTTGTTAAGAAACTGCCCTAAAGTATTGCCATTTTTAAATGAACATTTCTGAGAATATTTACAGTTTATTATAAATTAAGAATATTTGGTTTATGTGCTTTTACTTTAAATTTCAGCTCTGTGATCTTGAAGAAGCAGGCCTTGAAAATCCAATGGGAAATGGCTGAACGTGTGATTTATAGAAGGAACATTAACTTTAGAGCCAGACAAAAGTGGATTCTAAACCTGCCTCAACAACTTACTTTGACAGACTACTAATCGCATGGCCTCAGGCAAGTTACTTAACCTCTTCACCCTTACTTTCTACTTCTGTAAATTATGATCCTCAAAGGGTTGTTTGTAAGTAATTTCCTTCTCATTTGGTTCAATTATTCATTCCAAGCACGTAGAGCATGCAATGGTACCTTTTTTTTTTTTTTTTTCTCCCAGATACTGTCTCAAGTATAGGCTCTTTCACCCAAGACTTTAGAGTTAAATTGGGAGTGGGGGCAGAGGGAGAGAAGTCCGTTGAATCGATATGTTAATCCACAAAATATTTTATTTAACTTGAATTCTTAAAGAGTCTTCAATTTAGTTTCAATATTACTTTAAAAATTACTTATGGGTTGGGAAAAGAAGGCAGACAAGTTTTACACAAGGCCAAAAATTGTGTGTTTCAAAAATTTGCACTTTTTCTTGAGGTGTGCTTTTACGTTGTTGTGTACAGATGGAAGAGATGGAAAATAAGAACACTTTGGGTATGAGACAAGTAACAAACCCAATTTGTGTTACTTTTCACATCAAGTCAAATCAGAGAACTCAACATCTTCTTGGTAGGTCTACAAAGAAAATGGATTGAGCATCAGATGAGAGGGTTCCATGGTAAATAGTTTTTATATGTTATCTCATTTGGTTTCCACGAGACACATCCGAGGGAAGTGCTGTCCCATTTTACGGATGCAGGAATCTCAGGTATATATGGAGGCTACATATCCACATTCATGCAGCTGAGAGCAAGTCATTCCAACCCTGCTCCTCCCGGATCCAGCGCTCCTGGCCTGGCAGCATGCAGCCTCTGATGGCCAAGGACAAGAGGAGAAACAGAGATGCATGGACCCCAAAGGATAGTCTTATTGGAATAGAATGGGAAGGGGTCTTGAGGGAAGACAGAGGCGCAGGACATGCAAACTCCAGGGCAGAAATAAACAAGGGAAAAGGGAAGGAGGGTGCGACCACAGGCACAGGTTTATAGAAAACTCCTAACACTTATCAGATGAAAGGAAACATCTTTATTTTTAGTTAAACAGAAACTCCAAAGACATCTATTCAATGTTGTGTGTTTAACTATGGGATTATAAATGATGCCCTCCTGTACACCGAGAGTTTACTTATGGGAAATGAACCTCCCTCTGACATGGAGACAAGCTTCTTAATCATCAGATAATTCTAGCACGTGGACGTTTTTAGAACCAGGGAGTTATATTTTAAAGCTTCCGCTGAGCCCAGAAGTGCTGGGCGGGCATCTTGTCTAGTAGGAAGCATAGATCTGGCCCATAGCTCTTGGGGAGAAAACACCTTGGAGACGCTCAGTGGATTTTCTTCCAGGGCAGGAGAAGCAATGGATGCTGTTACCCAGAGCCTCTGAAGAGCTCAAGTCAGTGACAGCCGCTTAGCCAGGCAGGCCCTTCAGATGGTGACTGTCAAGGAAGATTGAGTCGATCCTAAACCACTTCAGAGTTCCACTCCCATGGAAGGGTCAGATCTGTTCTCTCTCTTTCTAGCAGACACTTTCTCCCAAGAATGATCAAAAAGTGGCCATAGGCAAGGGAAATTGTGAGCATTTTCTTCTCAGAGGATACATCTTTCTAAATAGATTGCTTCCATATTCCCAAGCTGGTGGACTTTCACCTCAACTATGTGGATGCCCAATGGGGGCTTAATTGATAGTCTGTGAACGGTAAAGGAGGTATTCAAGAGGACCCAGACATTGCCATTTTGATGAGCTATCTCCCTAGCTTTAGTTATTTTCGACTACTTCCAATGTTTGTAAATACCATGTAGTGAACACACAGTCATTCTGTGATCTCAGTCGATATGAGAGCTGCCAGGGTGGCGCCCCAAAGGCAAACAGGAATTCAGGTGCGATTCAGCTGACTTGGGCGTTCTGTCTGAATATTCTGTGAGGGAAGGAGGAGAAGAAAGAATGAGAGTTGGAACCACACTATTTGGGGAGTATGTCTGGGACTGGTTACTTAATCATCTTACTCTCTATGTTGTTATTGGGAAAACGGAGTAATGGGACCTATGTTACTGGGCTCTTATGGGGAATGAATCCACCAGCTCACCTTAAGCTATGTGAGCATCCACTCAATACACATCTCAATTCTTCATCAGGTTCCAGGGATCTCCAATTCATTGATAGATCAAATCTTGTTTTGGCTACTCACGTAACTCGGTACCTGAGAAGTTTTATTTAAGGAGGAAGAAAGGACTAAAAAGAAACATGGTGTGAGAATGGGAAAAGTTGGCGATAGTGAAGTACCAACTCCTGAATTAAAAGTCAGCTCTACCTGAATGCGAAGATGTATTTGTATGCCTATTCCCTGTTGGCCTTAGGGGTCCCCACTTAATCATGGCCTCACTACCTGTCATCTTTGGGGCTTGGGGGTTTGGTGACTGGCTCCTCAGAACCCCCACTTCTCATATCCTTTGTTCTGACTGCAGCTTAAGTTCCTCCTCCCCAGGGCAGCACTAGCTCCTCCCCCTCCTCTGCAGCTGACTTTGTGCAGGTGCCAAGAATGGGGACACAGAAGCAGTGGCTGCACTTGAATGGTGATGAGGCATGACGAGGCCTATGCGGACCCACAAAGCGGTACTTTCCTGGGTGCGGCCATTGGGGGGTTGCTTTTAAGACTTCTAAGCACCCAGTGTCCTTCTCTGTTCTTTGTTCTTTACAAGATGTGAAGAAACATGAGAAAGCTCCTTTTGAGCAACACTTAGTCCAGTGGGATCAGACTTTGCTCCAAGCCAGGGTCCAAGGCTGGAAGCACTAAGCTAGGAGTGAAAATGGAATGCAATGCGAATGGGGCTGTTTTCAATGAGCACATTGGTTTCTTGAGAACTCCATACTGTAAGATAGTTAACATAAAACTGTGGATTTTTAAGTATGTATTTTTAAAGAGAATAATGTGTGTGTGTACATATACACACCTACACGTTGCTGCCAAGTTATGAGATTCAGGCATGCTGTAGAAAGCCCACACATTACTTGGCAGGAACCAAATCTCTAATGTAGGTGCTGTGTGCAGTCCAGATCCATCTCAGGAAGGGAAACCGAGGGTGGCAGAAAACCGCCCAACTGTAACTGCAATTAGTATCCACATTCAATTTGCTGCAAGGCATGCTGGTCGTTTACCATTTGAAAAAACAAGCTTAAAATACATTTGTAAGTGAAATGATCCTTCCATTTGAAGTATTTTTTCTAGGAGTTGTCCTGATGGGCTAAACTAGGTCGTTGATTGTACTCTTTGATTTTAATTCATTCTGTGCTAAGCTTCCTCCAGACTTTCCCTGAGCTCTCTGTTTTAATACTTCCTTCATCCTTGTATTTTTAATATTTGCTGGGTCCTGTGTCAACTAGGACCAGGTGTCAACTAGCTCACAGCATTTCAAATGAATTGCACTTTGTTAATTTTCAGTTTCCTGAACCTTCGTTTCCAGAATGTTCTTAGCTGAAGTCCTAGATGTCCCAATGGGTTAGATATTGGGATAGAGTTGGGATCCCTGTTTACTATGAAAAGACCTCCATATGGCTTTTCAAGAACTTATAACTCTTGTGAACTAAAGATGGAAAGAAACTCTTTCACCAGTCACTTGAGATAATCATTTTCTTATAAATACAACTTTGTATAAAGAATAAATTGAGCAAACATAGAAAAGATGCCTCTATCATGTAATGAGGGAACTGACTTGTATTTTTATAACATACCTCTTTTAATGACCTGGGAAGGAATGTGGGAATAATGCACATGATGGGAAAAATCAGAAACATGGTATTTTTAACCTCAAAACCCATGAGATTTTTTTTAAAGCAATTTTATTTCTATAAGCTCTCTGCATTTTCTAAACTCCATACGTCATAATTTTAAGAAGTCTAGTCTGGTGTGAACTTGAACTTGTACGTTTAAGTTAAAAATCTTAGCCAGTGACACATTGCAGAAGATAAGACTTCATCTTTCTCTTCCAAAACATCTACACACCCCACTCCCTACTCCCCCGGCTGTTTTGTGCCATTCCATGGCAGAGTTGAAATATTTCAACCTGAAATAACAGAGCCACATTCAAGGTCCTCCCAGCACAACTTGGGGAAGTGCCAAGCATAGCAGCATGCGGTTCCTGACAGGTTCGACTCCATCAGTTTCTTAAGGGGGAGAGATTTGTAGGACACTCCCGGGGGAAGTGGAAAAAATGCCTTGCTGGGGAGCAATGCTGAGTCCTACCCCTTGGCCACCGTGTTTATATTTTTACAGAGCCACTAAACAAAGATGATGGGCCTGAAGATGAAAGGCAAATCTTAGTAGAAAGCATGTATTTCAACACTCTGAAGGATTTGAGGATGGTTGTGATTCACCCCAAAATAAATTATTGTCCTTGAGCTCAGCCGAGCACATGGATAAGCACAGCAGTGAATCGTGCATTGCGATGCTGCTCGCCTGTTCCTCCTGAAGATAACGGCCTGTGGGCTGTGCCAGCAGTCAACGCCTGTCCCTCAGGGCTGTTCCCTATGAGCATCTTCATGATGTCACCGTGGGACGCCGTAGCTCATCCTAGGATGCGGGCCTGTCATTTCTCAACCAATTGGACGAGGTTTTAGTCTGTGTGTCAACAGCAGGCAGAGGATCGGAGCACCTCTAGGAATAGAGCCTCGGACACAGATCAAGCAAACCTCTACTCATCCGAGGTTTATAAGTGAAAACTCACATTTAAAAAAAATCAGCATTGCTCTCCCTTGCTGTAGCTCCCATAGTCTTTACTCTGCTCAAGAAAGCAGACAATTTGGAGAAAGCATCAATTTTACCCGAGTAGACTACCTATGTATATTTAATACAAAAGAGATATGCTTAAGGAAAGAAAAAGATTGTGTTTTGTTTTGTTTTTTAGGCATCTGAGCAGCTTCTAGGCAACTGTGCTGGGCAGATGGGAATCTGGGCTATTAAGAAATATCTGCTGAGAAACACACTTCACAGCTGCCCATTTAGCTAATGTGCATTATTTGTAATATCTGTGTTAATGTACCTGATATATTTTTGCACAGACAGTGCCCAAACACAAGTCTATCATTGTAATTATATATCATTATCTGGGAGAAATGTTTTTTAGAGTAAGAAATCATCCCTAGGAACTATTTTAAGACAACCAAGTGAGTGTATACCTATGAACTCTTGAGCTGTGGGGACTATTTAGAAGTATTATTAAAGCAATCTACAGAGTAGGAGTTAATTCTTGGAGAAATGATAAAAAGGAAAAGAGCAGGCACAGGTGGATGGGGACAGTGTTTGGAGGTGTCCTGCTTAATGCATGGGCTGGGCTGAAGGGAATATTGGCATCCTGCTGATTTTGCCACTCACAGGTTGACTGGCTCCAGCTCCATCAAGCCCATGGCCTCCTGTACTTGAAGCAATGTGCACAGAGGACTGTTATTCACGTTCAAGTGTCCTCAAAGACAAGTATGGGTGAACACAGAACTCCTGATTGTTTAGCCAGGTTCACAAGATGAATCCCTCTCCACTCACAAAACTAAAAGTCTAGAAGTAGAGAGAACAGTGGAATGAGTTTTAGCTAATGGCAAACCTTATTAAAGTGCCCCAAGTAACTCAGTTTTTCCCCAGCTGAGGCTTGGAACCTGAGTACTTTGTGGCTAGGTCTTCTTACTTCCCTGTTTGTATTCTACACAACTGGATTAGACCTATTTTATATTCATCAAATCACCATTTAAGTGTCCTAAGCCACAAATAGGTGACCTGCATTAGTCATTCCAACTGATAAATTTTTACCATCAAAAATAATGAAAACAGAGGGAAGTCATAAATATAAAACTATCTTTGCATAAAATTCATACTTAATCCAGGACTGTTGTATGTATACACTTGCATAGAAAAAAAAATATGAAGTTATGTTTAACCTGTGATTGGAGAAATGGAGAAATGATGATTAAATGAGTATCATGATGATTAAATGAGTTGCTATAGATAAAGTGCTTAGCACCATATTTGGCGGACAGTCAGTAGATGGCATTTATTCAATACCAATGACAACTATTGTAAAGAAGCATTACAGATTCCATTTCCTCTCTTCTGTGACTTGATGATGATGACTTTGAAGTTCTGGGTTCTTGCTTTGCCTCTGGTTATATCTAATCACCTGTAGTGCAGATTCCTAGCTCAAGAAGGACACACTGAGTCCCCAGGTCCTACTGAATCGCACACAGTGTACTCTGTAGCTCCCTGCACCAGGAACTCGCGTTCAACTGGACACAAAATTGTGATGTTAATGGAAGACTGTGATGGTTAATGTTATTTGTCAAGTAGACTGGACCATGTTGTGCCCAGTCATGTGGTCAGACAGCATCCTAGGTGTGTCTGTGAGAGTTGTTTCTGGATGAGATTAACACAGAATTGGTAGACTGAGGAAAGCAGACTGCCCTTCCTGATGAGGGTGCGCCTCATTTAATCAGTTGAAAGCCTGAACGGAACAGAACGGATTCTGGTGAGAGGGAATTCCTCCTGCCTAACTGCCTTTGAACTGGACATCACTTTGGACTCACACTGACACTTCGGCTCTCCTCGGGGACTGAGCTTCCTGCCTTCGGGCTGAAATGGCACCATAAACCCTTCTGGGTCTTGGACCTTTGGACTTGAACTAAAACTAAGCCATAGGTTTTCCTGAGTATCCAGTTTGCCAACTCATAATGAAAATCTCGGGACTTGTCAGCTTCCATAATTGCACGAGCCAGTTATTTTATACACACACATATATATAGTCTGTTGGTTCTATTTCTCAGGAGAACTGTGTCTAATACAGAAGTGAACAGAGTTTCTTTAAACATTATTTAAAAATTTTCCAATTTAGTTTTTTTCCCTTACCTATGGAATTAATCTTTCTAACAAACATTTATTTGATTTTTTTAAAAAGTATCTCTAACACCATCCATTTATTTATTCAGCAAAAGTGCATTTAGGGTCTATAATGTACCAGGCACTAAGTTAGACTCTGGTCTATAACAGGAGAAATGCTTCTTACCTTTGTGGAGATTATAGTCTGCTGGCAGAGAAAAACAATGTAGATGTAAACAAGCAAAATATAATTTTTGTAGGTTCTAGAAAGACACAAGAGGGCAGAGACTCTGGGAGGAGATGTCTCCTAAGCTGAGGTCTGAGTATGAGAAGTTTTTAATCAGAAACAAGGGGAATTCCAGGCAGAGAGGCACCAGGAAAACCAAGAGCTGGAGGCCCACATGCTGGGGAAATTGACCAGCGCCCTGGCTGAGTCATGGCAGACTCACTAGAAACAGCAGGAGGGGAGTGAAGTCAGGACAGAGAGTGGCGGGCAGGGCAGGCGACTGGGGCCCATGGCGAAGAGATTTAATTAGAACTAAGCGAAGCACTGGAAGGATTCCAAGTGATGGATTAGCATGACCCAAGTCATGTTTTCAAAACAGTTTCTAGGCTACTGAGGAAAGAAGTGACTAGCCCAGGCAGGATGGAAGTGGGAAGGCCACGCCTGGGCAGTGGTCAGTGGGGATACTGTGCCTGAATGGGAGTGGGGCGAGGAGACACGGAAGGAGAAGCAGCAATAAGAAATGCATTTTCTCTCCCACCGGATGCCCAGAATGGCTCAGCGACCTCCAGGTTCTCCTGGTTGTAATCTTCATCACACATCACCCCGTGATTCATTAAAACTCTTAAGGCCAAGTTTCACTTTTTCTAGTGCTCAATCTCTGGGATCCAGTTAGAATTCTCTGGCACATGATTCTAACTCAATGCAGAGTTCCTGAAGGAATGGATGGAACGAATACTATCTACTCTGTAAGGAAAGAGACAAATGCCCAATTTCCAGGGAGATGACAGGAAATGAAGAGTTGAGACTAAGAAACTGAACATGATGCTCACACTTGGTTGAGAGAGAAATTCTAGAGACATCAGGTGCATAGAGCCATCTGGAATCAATAGAGCTGATTCTGACCCCGGAAGCACCTCCTCCAAACCACCACCCTGTAGTGACCAGGCCAAAGCATCACCGTCTTCACTAGCGTGTGTTCCTTGGTGCTGTGCCCCTGGTGGAAGGTGAGTCAAGTCTGCAAGACTATCAGGTGCTGAGTGGTTGAAAGCCTGGCAGTCTTCCTGTCCCTCCTGGGCAGCCCTTGTGCACCTGGGCTGGCCAGCATCTGCTACAGGTACAGCCGGGCCAGGGAAGCTACAGGCGATCTACTGTTTAAGACCTTGAGGAGGCGTGACGGAGGAGAAACCCTGCCCACACAGCCGTGGCCGGGCCACTGCTCAGTGTCCTGAGACAGGTGGCATTCCTCTCTGCACCTTCTGTGCATCTGTTTTGTTTTTCTTTTAATCTCTATTGTTGAAAGTATTACATAGGTCCTCCTCCCCCCCTCCATTAACCTCTTCCAGCCTGCTCCCGCCACCCCTCCCCTCCCCAATCCCTCACCACCCCAATGTCTGTATCCACGGCTGTGTCCATATGCATACAAGTTCATTGGTTGATCTCTTCCCACCCACCCTCCCCTGCCTTCCTTCTGAGGTTCAACAGCCTCTGGGTCTATTTTTGATTATCAGTTTGTTTGGTTCATTAGATTCCCCTTCTGTGCATCCTTGATTGAGGCTTGGGCTGCCTGTGACGGGGATACTACCTCTGCTCTGACCAACAGTGGAGTGTTAGTGTTAGGAGTACATTTTACCGTCTTATCTGCAAGTTAGAGAAAACCACCCAGCCTGCTTGCCGAGGATCTGTGGGCCTTCCACACGCTCTGCTTGCACTCGCTTGACTGGCTAATGCAAGTAACTGGTGTCCTTTATTTTTTTCCACGGAGTTAACCCGTAACTTAACTTAGCAAAATAGCTTGTCCTTTTGGTGTTATGCAAACAGAGACTATGTGATAAAGGAGTAATAGTCAATGTGGAAAGATTGATCACTTAGATTGAAATAAGTGTTTTTAAAGCCCGTATGGGAAGCACATGTGTAAAGAAAGTTCATGTCATCTCCCTTTTCGGAAAAAAATGAGGAATCCCAGCCTGTTAGCTGTATCCCCTGGAGTGGCAGAGAAACAGGTACAAACCGTACCCAAAGCTCACACCTGCACCAATCCCATGTGCTTCCACAGGCGAGTGAATGAATAAACCATGGTCCATCCACACCAAAAATGTGCAGCACAGACCACAAACCCACTGGTGACCTGGGACTCCAGGGATGACTCTCAGCAATCTCATACTCAAGTAAAAGGGAAAAAGAGGCGATGCTCCAACTGTCCCTGGGAGCAATGTCTATGTCCATGTACCATAAAGCTACACAAGTACGAGTGCAAGGGGTTCAGGTGGTGACTCCTCGGGTTGCCTGGAGGCAGAGCGATTGGATGGGGCCAGAGGAACCCTGCGTTAGATGTAGATCCCTGTCATCATTTTAGCTCGATTTGCGCCGCAGAGATTTGTAGGTGCTAATTAATTACATTATATTAGAAGGAAGAAAAGAAGAAAAGGGAAGGGGGGAGGTAGAGAGGGAGGTCCCTGCAAATATCAATATTGAGAGTGGGTCATAAAAAATATGATAAATCCTTCCCGGCCGGCATGGCTCAGTGGTTGAGTGGCAATCTATGAACCAGGAGGTCATGGTTTGATTCCTGATCAGGGCACATGCCTGGGTTGTAGGCTTCATCCCCAGTGTTGGGAATGCAGGAGGTAGCCGATTGATGATTCTCTCATCACTGTTTCCTCTCTCCTTCTTTCTCTTCTCTCCTTTCCTTTCTGAAATCAATAAATTTATATTAAAAAATAAAAATGCACGACAAACCCAATTTTATGCACCCAAGTAAAAAGAGACAGAAAAAGAGAACACACAACAGACAATCAAACCACCTTTTCTTGAAACACCAGGCAAAGGTCTCTTTCTAGTTTATCTGCTTCTCTGGGGTGTACTGGGGAGCAGAGCCAGCAAACATCACTTGATTTTCCTGGCACCTCTCGCATCCAGGACACAATATCCCCCACTGACCACTGGCCCAGGCGTGGTCTTCCCACTTCCATCCTGCCCAGATCCTATCTCAGTAGCCTGGACAATGTTTTAAAAACACGATTGGGTCATATTAACCCATCACTTAACGTCCTTCCATAGCCTCATATTTATTTCTAACTAATTCTCTTTACCATGGTCCACAGCCCCCCTTCCTGTCTTAAAAGGCCCTTCAGTGGCAGGAAAGCCTGGTTCTACCTGCAAAGCCCCAGGGACCTTCCTCCCCTAAAGGGCCCCAAAGTCCTTGAGTTTGGTCACTCAGACAGGCAGGGGCAAAGGACTGAAGCAGCTCCCCAAAGGCAGTAACTAAGAGACCTGATTGTAATGGTAAGAACTCAGAGGAAGTCAATTGTTGGAACTGGGAAGGTCTTAAAATGTTATGGCTTTTCTGTGAAGCTATTCTGTCTCCTTTCAATCCCAGTGTTCCTGGATGGGGGTGGCTTTCCTCTGGGGGTGACTCGATGGATGAGGCACTGGCAGAGCCCAACACCAAGACCAAGAACTGCAGTGAAGAAATACTGGCCATTTTACTGATGAATGGCTCCACCCAGGAGAATGGGAAGCTAATGTTCAAAAGCCCGAACTCCCTGACGGCCTGCAGGTTACAGCTTATCCAGGGCAAAGTCACAAGACACTGTGGGTTAGGGCTTTGGGTCCTGCTAGGAGCTGATCTGTCAGATGAGAGGTTAGGGCAATGAATCATTTCTTCTGGTCTTGAGGGCAGCTCTGGGGCCTGTTCCTTCTGCCCTATCTCATGGGAAAGCAGGCAGGGGGTCATGCCACCTGAAACATAACTGAGGTCAAGATGTTATCGTTAACCTGACCAGTAGTCAGGTGCCATGGACTGCCTTCTGCTGCCTCGGGGGTCGCTGATTATCTCTGGGAAAGACTAGGTCTCTGAGAGGTGAGAGAGAGAGAGAGAGAGAGAGAGAGAGAGAGAGAGAGAGAGAGAGAGATTTCCAGAACAAGGATTTAAAATAAATTTAATCACAGTCTTAAGGACCCTTGGTTTCAGCCTCCCAAGGTCACCCTGCAGATGGTCTCTGAGCCACCAAGTCACCTTCAGAAGTGTGTCTGTGGAGGCTTCAGGTCCTTCTTTTGGCTAAATTTACCGACTTTCTTCAAATCATATTTCATGCTCCACATTCAGGCTCGAGCCCCCTTGCCCATCAGCTGGGACACTGCCACAGGGGCTGGTCCCCAGGACTACTCTCAGGATCCCTTTGTCTGTGGTCTGTCCCGAGTGGAAGAGGTCTCTGAGTATCCATGGGTAAGGGCACCCTCTGAGGCTCCTGTCCGGGGGTGGTTCTGCTCACACTAACTGTCCTGCTGTGGACACAACAGGCAGCCCTGGCACAGACGTGGCACTGCCCCCGGGAGGAGGTTGCTCAGCCCTGCAAGGACGCCCCTCCTCCCGGGCCTTCCAGCAGCCGGACCTCAGTGCCCCACGCTGACTCATGACAGGGTGAAGGGACCTGGACCAGCAGAGCTGCTTGGAGGGGCGTCCAGAGCTCAGGACCTGTGACTCACATCCTTGTGGGGAAGGCTTTAGCCCATGGCGTGGAGTTCATGACGATTGTGGGGGCTGGCGAGTCGGAAATCCAGAGGGCAGGTGGGCAGGTGGGCAGGTGAGCCGTGGGCAGACTGGAAATGAGGTCAGAGCTGCAATTACCATCCTGAGCCTGAAATCCAAAGCTTGGCAGGATGGACACATAGGCAAGATTTCCACGTGAGCCTTGAGGCCGAATGCCTTCTTCTCATTTTTCACGTATATGAACAAGTTCTTCAAATACCCTGGGAGGGAACAAGACTTTCAGAAGAGGAGACCATTGTAACGGGAAGCATGGGCAGATGGCCCTGGGAGGGAAGACTGGCCTTTGTTGGGATGACAGAGGTGAACAGTTCACAGGTTCTCACCCAACCTCTGACTCAGAAAGTCCAAAGGAAGAGCCGGGGCTCCCACTTGACCTAACTCTGAGCACAGTTGAACTAAGGGGCGACCTTCCCGGCCACAGCCCAGCCCCCGGATTCTCTCAAATACAGAGCTCTCCTTGGGAAGGAGAGAAAATAATGAATGTAAATCCTTAGTTTTCCACAGGCATGAATAACCAAGCTCTCCATTTCCCGCAATTTGTGGCATAGCAGATCCCGGCAGGTTTTTGTTTAACTCTGAACTTGAGCTTAGGGGTCCCCCCACGGTGGGATTTCTACGTGAGCCTTGAGACTGAATGCCTTCTTCTCATTTTTCACGTATATGAACAGTGGGATGGTGACAAGCCTGCGCTCTGACTCAGGGGCCAAGGTCTGCAGATTTCCAGCAATGCATTAGGTCAGGGAAACTTCATCGCTGGTGCTTAATTTATTTTGCATGACCACATTGCCCTCTTCCTTCTTTGGGGAACAAAATTCTTAACAGAATCCTCCTTAGCACTTGTCCCCTGGCATTCACTGCCCCTGTGAGAATATTCCCGTGTCTCTGTGCGGCCCTGGGTGGCTTGTCAGAAGGAGGTTTGTTATTTCAGCCTGGACTTCAGGTAATTAAGCATTTCCACTGGGCTGGCACTTCCTCTCTTCCTGAAGGAGGTGCTGATTGTTCTGACAGTTCCCTGGGGACACTCCAGGCTCCTGAAATGGCTAAAGGGAGCAGAGCTGCATGCCTTCATGTGTACTGTCGCACAAAAGACCCCAGGAAAGTCTATTATAATATCAGCATCAAGGCTGGCATTGCCTGCACTGGACTTTCTGAAGCTGAAGAAACCACCAAATGGAGTTACCGCCAAAAATGGAAGAAAAGGCTTAAAACCTATTGAGTTTTGCTTTGGACAGTGGTTAAGTGGGTTGGAGCATAGTTCCATATACCAAAAAGGTTGCGGGTTATATTCCCAGTCAAGACACATACCTAGGTTGCTAGTTCCATCCTGCAGTCCAGGCAGGTTTGGGAGGCAACCAATGGATTCTTCTCTCTCTCTCTCTCTCTCTCTCTCTCTCTCTCTCTCTCTCTTTCTCTCTCTCTCTCTCTCTCTGTCTGTCTCTCTCTCAAATCAATACACATATCTTTGGGTAAAGATAGAAAAGTAATTTAAAAATGAAGAAATAAAACCTGTTGAGCTTCTTTTTAAACTCTGTGGCTTGCAGGAGTCATTGGTAGAAGAATAGGAAGGCATGGTTACTTCTAAAGAGCATGAGGGCAATGTGACTTCCAACACAAAGTGCAGACAGCACTGCCTGGGGCAGGACAAGCAAGTACAGAAGTCTTGCAGAGATAGTGGGCTTAGTGACCGCTGGTTACTGCCCCTCAATGCTATGCATTCCGATTAGATTCTGGTGCAGACGAGGAAGGAGTGAGCGAAGGTACTAAACCTCATAGCTGCCCACACAGCATGATTACATAATTGTGCAAAAGAGGGTTCCTCACATGCGTGGGATGGGCAGAGCTCCATTGCTTCCAGACTTGAAATAAGGACAGTCATCTAAATTGATATTTGTTTCAATAATGATGCTTCACTCATTTTGTAAATGAAGCCCAAATCCTCAGTCCTTGTAACTCACTAAATCTTCCTAATGTCATAATTTCAGGGGTTTAATCATATAATTAAGAAGTGATCAAGGTTATACCAAACAAAATTAAATATAAATTATCTTTAGGGTGCAGTGGGTCTATCTAAATGGGCAACATTATTGGAATTATTATCATGAGTTTATGAAATACTTATTTTCGTAAGTGCTTCAAATCAACCTGATCTTGTAAGAGTTTCTCTAAGGGGTGGGATAGCAAAAGAAAAAGGCTAGAAAAAACAGCTCTCCCTATTCTTTTTCTGTCCAAAATGTTAGCTATTTGGGATGTTAAGTTTGGTCGCTTAATGAATGCTATATTTTCTCCTCTTTCACTCCAAATCAAATGTTACTTTATTTATTTTCTATTGCTAGATTATTGAAGGGAATTTAAGAATATATAGAAAACACAGATAAAGTAAAACAGTAAAATATCCTAAACTTCAACCCATTATTGTCAAATTTTAATTTCATCATGAAAATTAGCCCTAATGCAATTACATTAAATTCCACATCTATATATATAAAAGCCTAAGCAACATCGACTGGTCACTATGATGTGCACTGACCACCAGGGGGCAGACACTCAGCACAGGAGCTGCCCCCTGGTGGTCAGTGCGCTCCCACAGCAGGAGTGCCACTCGGCTGACCAACCCATCCTGGCAGCCCACCAGCCTGGCAGCAACCACTCACTCCTTCCCTCGGTAGTCCTGCAGGTCTAATCTCTGGAGAACGGGCCAGGCACTGACAGACCAGAACCATTGGCACAATCGCGACATCACCTCTGGCCTCCTAGAAGTCAGTCTCTGCCACCATGCCCACTTCCCCCCTCTAGAAGTCCACAAAGAAGAAACGATATAAAAGCAGCCACCAGGTGGCTCCAGAAAACTGGCGCGAATGTCAGTGGGACAGATCTGGATCCCAGGCCAGCAAGGGCATCTCATCGCCTGCCCAGAGGATCAATCGCATCCCGGCCAGCCCCCCTATCCCTCTCAGGATGGGTGCCAGACACAGGGCTCACAGCTGGTGAGCGCCACTGTAGGGGCATGAGCCTTCCCCAATCAGGACTGATTGGGTGCGAGCCCATGGCAGGCACAGTGGGGCCAGGATGAGTGGGAGCAGTAGGCAGGAGTGGCAGGCAGCGTTGGACTGCTGGTTTTGGCCCAATCCCTGCAGGTCACACAAATTCGTGCACTGGGCCTCTAGTATATTAATAATAATGTTCAGGAAGATACTCAGTTAAATAACTCAGTGAATCTAGAAAGGTGAATAAGATCTGATTCTTGCCTTCAATGAGTGTCTAGTGGATAACCAAGTAGATAAATGGCAATGATGTAAAGATAAAAAAGTTAATTAGGTAAGTTACAAAAAACTTGATATTATTTCAGGTTTAAGGAATCATTTATTCAACATAGCATTCATTCATTTAGTTAGACTTCATAAATTATTGATTAAAATATGGCTTTTCAAAGAATATGTGCTAGTTAATTGCAATGAAATGTTTAATAATTAAAAGCTAGTGATCCAGGATACCTCTCAAACGATGATTTTTAATATAGATAACTACCAGATATTTGAAGGATGAAATGATTATGTGATATTTTCATAATGATTCTGCTGCGTATGTAGTATTTTCTTCTTTCATTCTGTTGATGTGTTCTATCACATTTGCTGATTTACGTATGTGAAACCATCTGGCATCCCAGGGATGAACTCTTTCAATCATGGTTTATGATCTTTTGAATGTGCTTTGAGGGCGGTGCTCCAGTGTTTATGGAGAATTTTTGCACCTGTAATTATCAGGGATTTGGGCCTGTAGTTTCCTCTTCATCCAGTGTTCTTCACTTGTTTAGTATATGGTAACTGTTTCCTCAGAAAATGAGTTAGTCCCTTCCTCTTCAGTTTTGTGGAAGAGTTTGAGAAGGATTGATGAAAATTCTTTAAATGTTTAGTAGAATTCACCGGTGAAACAATCTGGTCCTGGACTTTCTTTATGGGAAGTTTTTGATTATTGATTCAGTCTCCTTACTCGTTACTGGTCTGTTCAGATTTTCTATTTCATCATGATTCGGTCTTGTAGGCTATATGTGTCTTGAGTTTTCCTATGAGTTGTAGGATATTAAGTAGCATCTCTGGTCTCTACCTGCTAGTTTCTAGTAACACCCCCTCAGTTGTGGCAACCAATATGTCTCCATAATTGGACAAATGTTTCTTGGGGGACAAAATCACCTCCAATGGGAAACCCCTTATCTAAATATATGTAAGAAATGATGAGAGTACCATGGAGAGAGCAGGAAACTTTATGGGAATGTGTCAGGAAAGGCTTCAGACAGGAGGTAATGTTTGATGCTGTTAGGAAGTCCCTAGGCAATCAAGACATTTGGAGAAAGAATTGACAGGAGGCATTACTACAAGAAACTGGATAATGTTTATTAAGTTAATTAAGTCATTAGATGGGACAGTTTCTCAGTGAGTTAGTATGTAAACTGGGGCCTTTTATGGTTGTTTAGATTTGCAGGATGGCAACATTACCCAAAAACAATCATTGCTACTACTTCTTTGTATCTAGAATGAAAGACCCCTGCATTTTGCTTAAATTACCACTTTTGGTGATCCTGAAGTATCAAACTACTGCAGAAAAGCGCACATCATTGAATACCAAAATGTCTTAAGAACAGAATTTCCCCACCTTGGATATGTGACTACAAATAGATGGTGAGAAAGCATGAGAATGGCCCTGCGCATTGCTCAATTGTATCCCAAAGTATACACAATCCTCACCAAAAGTCAGGTTCTAAGACATATATTTTGAAAATATTTGAGCTCTTTTATTAGTATTCCTTCCCATTTCCATTCTTAGTTTCCTCTTTGGCATCTCAGTGTATTTTTGTGTGTTGTGTACTGTGTACCAAAATTGATGTTAAATTTGAGACCACACTGATAAGACGTCAAAATCCAGATAATTAGAAAGAACCACCAGATTGACAGCTATTTTACATTCAAAATCTTGGCCTCAAGTAAATACAACACAAAATGTGACCATTAGACATATTATACCCTTTCAGACTTGTTATACTCAGCACCAAAGCCTTTACAATGAACTGATCTTTTCATTATTCAGAGCATTTGTATTCTTGTGACCAATCCTCCTTTGGTTTTCAACATCTATTGCTTCTATGATGTGATAAACTCTTAAGTAAGAATAACACGGATTAAAATTATTCTCTCATCTGGAATGCAAGTAGTTCTTTATGGGTCTCAGCCCACTGTTTAGCATGTTGATTCCCCAAGGGTGGACCTCTGGGTGATTTCCACCTTCCTAACAGGTTGACGTGGTCCGATGATAATGACAATCAGAAACTGAGCAAGCTGTGGAAGAAATCACCTAGTTTAGGCCGACAATATGAAGGATTTCTCATATCATATGGTCTTCTCTTTTCCCATCAAAAATATGAGAAAGAATAATCATTTTGGAGTGGTCTGCCAACAGTGTTTTGTGCTTCAAATAAATTTTAGATAATTGGAAATACATGAACATATAGAGTTACTAAATATGTTAGCATGTGTTTAATCATAAGAGTGATATTTGGCAGAATTTTCTATGTATAGATTTTCAATAGTAATTTTTCATGAAGGTTCTTCATTAATAGTTTTAACTTGGGGATCACAATGTGTTGTAAAATCACTAATAATGTGAATTTTTCCAGGTCTGCCTTTGAAACAGCTCCATTCTAAAATCATGCCATAAGACTGTGCTCTGAGAAGAAAGAATAGACACAATTTCCCCTATTTATTCTTCTAAGGATGACTAAAAGTCACACCCATCGTGGGGAGGCATGGGACAGGAGTTGGCTGAAGGCGCCTGCCTCTGCCTTGACTTTTCCAAACAGGGTCTGAGCCCCCAGGTGTTTACTTAGACATGTCCTTGTTTGAAGGACACATGTGCTTTCTCAAGGATGCTTACCCTGCTGAGAGTATCTAATAGTTCATTTTAGTTCAGGCTGTTGTTACAATAAAAGCCTGAGGAAGCAGGTGAACAAGGCTACTTGGTGGCTATAACCAGGTAGTCCCTTAGCCTCTCTTCCACAGAAATGTGTCAGAGTAATCATTCATCCGTCGTTCAGGGTCTGCAGGTCAGTCCCGGCAACACATTATACACAAAACAAGCTCTGAAAAATGGAGAAAAGAAGGAAGATCAGGTAGGAAACTCAGGGCCCAAGGATTAGCACAGGGGGACATTCTCTGGCTTGTCTCTTAGACTCATATAGCCTATACTTGGAGACAAAGAACTTGGCAAGCCAGACACACCAACAAGGGCAGACAAAAAAAGGCCCCAACAGAAGCCTCCTTTCTCTAGCCAAAGGTCCAGGAAAGGGGCACCTCAGCAAGAAAACTTAGATACTAGCCTCTCTCTCTACTCCAGCCAAACACCACAGAAAAAATCGTGGCCCCACTCCCACTCATGCTAATAAAAGATCAGTGGGTAGACTAACCTGCCAGTCAGGCTGTAATGAGGAACCCCAACTCCCCTGCCAAGATGGTGCTAGAGGGACTTCCATCTCTGCCTGATGGGATGGTAAAGATATGCCCCTCCAACCCTCCCCCCCGCCCCCACAGTAGGTGGAGATGGTTGAAGATCCAGGTCTTCCAAACCTATCTGAGAATTGATGCATCCTTCCACTCCCTGCTGGGGTGATGTCCGTGGAGCATTTTCACTCTGGTCCAGGGGTATTGAGCCATTACTCCATGGTATCAGCACAGGACAAGTGGGGAGCAGTAAAGAAGGAATTCCTACCCCTGCCATCCAAGGTGGTATCTGGTGGGAAGATGGAACTTCCACCTTATCCAGGGGTAATGAGGCCCCTAATTTGTTTTAGAGAGCCTTATCTCTCTCTAGAACTATCTTATTTTTTTAGATTTTTAAAAATTCTTAAATGTATTTAACAAATATTTGAGTATTTATGTTATATTATATATGATAATATATGTCATCAAATGCATGGCTCATGTGTCAAATTGTCTCTGTATTTCTCTGATATGAAACAAAATTTTATGTAAAATCTAACTGAAAAGTCACTCAACATTAGTAAATTTTTTTATTCTGGTCATTGTAAATAGACAAAAGTTGCAAAATCAAAATCTATACCTGAATGTACATTGCTCTCGAGCCCATCATGAGGCAGGGTTCTTTGCAAAAAGATGATAATGCTGGAAAGAATAGAAGGCAGCAGGAAAAGGGGGAGACGGAATATGAGATGGGTTGGCTCCATAAAAGAAGCCATAGGCATGAATGTACAGGAGCTGAGCAGGGCTGTGAGGACAGGACATTGTGGACATCGCTCATTCACAGGGTCATCAGGAATCGGAGCCGACTCAACGATACCTGCCACATGTGCATTGCCCTTGGTGACTGCATGCCACACTCTGTGTTGGGTGCTGCAAGGTACACGAAGATGACTGATACACAACTTTAGAGAAACCATCAAGGGGAGAGGTGTGGAAATAGCTGTATTTATTCGCATGTCTATATTGCAGTCACCAATGAGAATAGAGTTTATGAGATACTATGTATACTATGGTACCTTTTTTAAAAGTGCATACAGAAAAAAGTAAAAAACTCTGCCAAGAGTATTACCTGAAAATGTTAACCATATCTCTTGATGCTAGAATTAAAGTGAACTTAAAATGTTATTCTTATGGTCCTTTTTTTTCTGAGTATTTCATAATTAAGTAATATTCTTTTGATAATCTGGTTTGATAAAACAGTTTTTGATAGAAGAATAGTTTTTGAGCAAAAAAACTAACAAAGATAAAATGTCAGTAAGGAGAGTGGGAACAGGACAGACTCCCAGAAAGGGGATGGTGCCAGGAAAGTATGGCATTGGGAAAAGTGAAGGGATATTTGGGAGACATGGAGGGTCCAGACTTATCCAAAACTAAGCAGTGGTGGGAAAATCCTAATGGCGTTTCTGTGGTGTGCTTTGAAAGTGAAAGGAGGATTCTGCTTATAATCTGGAAGGCAAAATTATAAATACTTATGTAACCCGCCCCTCCATTCCTTTAACATTGTTTCTGTTAAAAGTGTTTTTGGCCCTAGCCGGTTTGGCTCAGTGGGCAGAGCATTGGCCTGCGGACCAATAGGTCGTGGGTTCAATTCCAGTCAAGGGCACATGCCTTGGTTGCAGGCTCCTCCCTAGCCCCTGCCCTAGTCGGGGCTCGTGCAGGAGGCAACCAATCGATGTGTTTCTCCCACATCAATGTTTCTCTCTGTCTTTCCCTCTCTCTTCCACTCTCCCTAACAATCAATGGGAAAATATCCTCTGGTGAGAATTAACACACACACACAAATAGCGTTTCTGTAAAAGGTGAATTGTTATTGCATATGTAACCCCTGGGTCAGCTGCATATTTTTGTGAGAGGTCCAGGCGACCTCAAATAACCACAGAGGATGGTCTGAATGAAAACTTTCCAGCTCAAAGCAAGTCCTGGTATGTGGTCATGTCCTGGGCCGGTATCTTCCTTACCTGAGCCCGTCTATTGCCTTCTGGCATGTAGGATAACAGACCTTTGGAATGTCAGGGTCATTTCCTTTTTATTTCTTTTAACCCTGGACCCCTCAGGGCACAACCACTACACCTGAGCAGAGGCCACAAAACCCCTCATTGTTGTTTTTATCATGTTTATCGTTGACCGCTAACAATCCTACATCTACCAATGTGAAAGAAGTGTGTGTCTATTCCTTTGACTTTTTATCCAATTCCAGTGGATTTCATGGAACCCCCTTCTGTCTTCCACTTTGATTCTGATTTTTTTTTTTCAAATAAGTGGTAAAACTGCCATTTTCTGGAGCATTTTCTCAATCCATTGAGATTTTGCTTCCGGCAGTTGTCAGTTTGGATCAAATGAACTCATAAAAATTCTCTGCAGGTTTGAATGTTTCTTCCATTGACACCCCAAAAGAAACCAAACAGCCTATTTACAAAGGGGTTTCTATATTCTAGTTCTTTCTTAAATAAAGTTTTTGTCATGTTAACTAGGTTTGAGACCAGAAACACTTCCGTGTTAACGCTATAATTGACAAAGAATTTCTGTGACTGCCACTTCGGATTACTAGAGGACTGGCAGTGGAAACGTATCTCTTAGCCCAAATGAAGTGTAATGTAGCTTGAGTTGTTTGGGATACACTGGCCAAGCCAAAGGAATGGACAAAGAACCAAAGAGATTTAGGCAAACTGTCCAAATCGGAAAACAATTTGCATTTACTTCCTGAAAGCTAATTTTAAACTTTACCTTAGTAAGTATGACCCTTCTGTCTATAACCTAGTCATTTATTTACTTAAAATCATAATTCTAATATTTGAATTCACCTACATTTCCAAAAGTTAGAAAATTTTCAAGTGTTAAAAACACTTTTTTAATTGGGAAGTTCTACTTAGTAATATACTTCCAAAATCCTTTCAGCTTTTTTTTTTTTTTCCATTCCAAAATTCAATGATAGCAACCAGCTCTCTGCTTCCAAAGTTCTGGAATGATTTCAGATGAGTCAGAACCAATGCCAACTCTCTGGTCTGGCCCAGTGTGATTATTTTGGTGGTAGTTTTTGAATCCATTTATAGGAGAAATGCAGTCTCTTTCCCCCCACTTTTGTTTTTGTGTAGAAAATATACTCAAGCAAGGCATATTTTTCTGTTTTTCTTTCTCCCCCACCCCCAGTATTGGGGGGAGGAGGGAAGCTCAGGATCATCTGTTTTCCTTCAAATCTCTGTGAATTTCCTTGTCTGTTATTATTACTAACAACGGATTGTAAAATGGGTGCCCTTTCTAGGGTGCTCTGTACAGAACAGGAATAAATAAACTTGGGAATATGGCATTTCTGAGCCCATGAGCTATGCACTTTGGATTGGCAACAAGCTCTCAGCTCTTAACAGACCAAATAGTATGAGACCTGGGTTCACATGCTCTTTGAATCTGTCTTGTGCTTACCTCATTTCATCAAGCTGTCTCCATGCGTCTGAGGAGAGGAACATCCGGAAGGTGTGGGAATGTCACTGAAGCATTATGGCTCATGAGTTGATGTAAGACTCAGGGCTTGCTCTGCAATAGGAGATGATTATTCTGGAATTTTCCAGATCCTACCATTAATGTATTTAAGGATCCTGGAGGAGCTACTTAAATTATTTCCAAACTTCATCAGCAAGATGGGAGTGAGTATACTGTCGACATCATTAAGATATTTTGACCCATGACAAACATAGGTATTAGTAACTTACTCTATAAATTAATAGAGAAAGAGATATGACCGCCTCCTGAGTCAACTCTCCTAAAAAATAAGATTGTTATAAAAATTAATTGACCATTTCCAGGGTTTAGTACTATTACAATTGAAAGCAAACTTACCAGATTTTCATTATTCTTTTTTCCTCTTCTCTATATTGAATTCTCCCACTAACTATGCATTGATATTAACTGGTGTAGTCCAACTCAATAAATATTGGTATACCCGGAATTAATTTCCAATATTAATCCCCTGGTGACTCATTGCTCTGCCTTAATTTGAGTGTGACATAAAGCAAAAGGTTGACATGTGACGGATGCCAAATAAAAGGATAAAAAGTGCTGCTACTTGAGGTGATAAAGGGTGAAGTAACCACTGTATCTACAGCCCACCAGCAATTTTATAGAAGGGCAGGCAGAACCTGGGGATTTCTTATATGTGCCTACCATGTAGAAAGCATAGAAGTAGACATTCTTTACCCTTATTAATTCATTTAATTATTTTTAAAAACCTATGAAATACATATTATTTCCTCCTTTTTTTTTTTTTTTTTTTTTCACCAAATGTAGATGTTGACATCCAGTGTGATGAATGGACATGTGGTTTGGCCAAAGACAGAATGGAACACAGTTTTCTTTCTGACTCTGAAACCAAGGTCCCACTGATAGGCCACAGTTTCCAAGCATTGAAGTTGACCATCTAAATAAGGAGCAATGGCCCTTGCCGGTTTGGCTCAGTGGATAGAGCGTTGGCTGCAGATTGAAGAGTTCGGGTTCAATTATAGTCAAGTGCACATACCTCAGTTACAGGCTCCATCCCTGGCCCTGGTTAGGGTGCATTCCGAGGCAACCAATTGATGTGTCTCTCTCACATCGATGTTTCTCTCTCTCTGTCTCTCCCTCTCCCTTTCATTCTTTCTAAAAATCAATGGAAAAATATCCTCAGGTGAGGATTGAAAAAAAAAAAAGGACCAATGAAGGTCAATGGATTTTGTTAACAAAGTGGTTCCATTGATGTTTACAATCTATCTGTGGTAGCAGAAATCTAAGATGACCCCAATGACCTTTTACACTGGTGTTCCTCCCTTGGTTGGGTGACTTTGCTGATGATAGGATTATGAATCTGTTGACCTTAAAATAAGGAGATTGTCAGGGTGGGCCAGGCCTAATCACGTGAGCCTTTTCAATGTTCTCCAGCTGGTTGCAGTTGAGTAACTCACAGAGATTCTAAGCATGAGGAAATCTATTTCAGGAAATTTCACGCTGTTCAGATGGAGGGTCCCTGGGGCAAGGACCTGAGAGTGGCCTCTGGGAAGAACGGAGTTGTGCCAACAGCAGCGATGAGCCTGGAGCAGATTCTTCCCCAGAACCTCCAGATGGAGTCCAGCCCAGCCCACACCACGAAGTCGGCCTGGGGCTCAGAACAGAGGAGTCAGGCAGCCCTTCTGGATTTCTGACCTACAGGAATGTAAGGTCCTAAATGGGTGCTGTTCTAAGCTGCTCAGGTTCTGGTACTTTCTTATGCTGCAACAGAGAACTAATACATTGAGCGACTGGTCAGATTCACATTGTTGGCACTTAGCCACACGTGCCAGTATTGCTCTCTACACAATTCTTAATCATGAACTTGGTCTCTATCACTTTGTTATTTTTCTTTAGTATGAAGAGATTTCCTCACCTGGAAGTCCTGTTCTTTATCCAAGCAGGTTGACTTGTGCCAAACAGGAATAATGAATGGATTCTGTCCCCTTTTCATTTTCCCCCCGATTTAAACATTACCTATTTAAACAGAGGGTGGATTTTGGTCTAAAACCTAATATTTCTTATCTGCACAGAGAATGAGCCATGTTTTCAATAAGAGACATAGAGACCTACCTGGTAGGAAAGTCTGCCTATAAAATGCGCAGGTCTGCTGGTGGAGGAAACAATTGTCACGGAAAAGGCATCTTGTGGGCCGTGGAGAATTAAAAATGCTTTGAATCCACTGGACTATCTGGCAACTTTACTCTAAAGTCTTGTTTTCATTAAAATGGATTGGGCTGGACCTTCCTTTGATAATTTAAAATTTCTTTCCACTTTCCCTTCTCCCTGCCTCCAACCCCCATGCTTTAGACATCATTGGTATTTTGGCAATCCAGGCGGACTTGAAAACAAATTACTGGCTTACATTTTGTCAAGCATCTGCCTAAAAATCACACAAAAACATGTTGATGGGCAGGCTTTCCCCGCACTGCTCTTATACATACCGGAAACTGGCTTCTTCTTCGTGAGCTGCATACAATGCATTTAGCACTAATTGGTCTCATTGGCCCTTTCCAGGAGCGTTATATCCCATGAAAAGCCAAACTGCTGAACTGGTGGAGGCATGTAAACACAGCATTTGTAGTGTGTGCGTCTGTTCACCATTCCAACATTTCTTCAGTCACTTCTTCCTCAACTTGTGTACTCTTTGATCTATCCTTGTTTTAGTTGCTATTGCTATGGAAGAAACAATCCATACTTAGGGTAAAACTGCAGGAATTGTGTTACATTCACTGATTGTGTGGGTCAAGAATTCAGATAGGGCACAGCAGGGATGGCTTGTGTCTAACCCATAACCCATAAATCCATCTGGGGCCTCAGTGGAGGCAGTTTCAAATATCTGAGGGCTGAAATCATCTGGAGGCTTCTTCACTCATGTATTCTGGTTTCTGGGTTGGTTTGACTCAAAGGCCGGACTTAGTTAAGACTTTTGACTGGAGTACCTACTCATGGCCTCCCTGGGTGAGTTATGATAGACACGGAATGGTGGATAGATGTGTCCAAAGGGGGAGAGTCTCAGATGACCTGGACCACCCAAGCACCATGGCAGTAGTGACCCAGCCTACAAAGCACACAGTACCCCTCACACTGCATTTTGCTGGTTACCCAGTAAAACAACCACAAGCCCATCCAGATTTCAAGGGAGGTGAATAGACTACACTTTGGATGGGATATATTTGGTGGCCATCTTTTGGAAATATTGTATGCCACCATTCGCCCTCTGGCCCAAACAATTCATATCATATGGCACACAAAATACAGCCACTCTCTCTCAACACCCTCAAAAGTTTCATTCTATTTTGTCTTTCATCTCAGGCTGAAGATGAAATGTGCATGAGATACCTTGAATGCAATTCCTCATGTAGGGTTTCTCCCAATCTGATCTGTGAACTAAAGAAACAGGTTATCTGTCCCCAAATCAGCAAATAGACAGTCAGACAGATTTAGGATAACCATAGTAGACTTTTCTATTCAAAAGAGAACCACTGTTTCATAGCAGTTCTGAAATCCAGCGGGAAGCAGATTACCAGATCCTCGATTCAAGGCTTCAACCTACAACCCAAGAGGCATTTTCAATGGCTTTTAGATCCATTTTGGGCTCTTTGTTCTCCCCCCTAAGTCATTCTTCCTTTTTCATGACTTGTAGCCCATGTTTACAGCTGAGCAGATTTTTGTTTCTTTATTTTTGTTTTTATCCTATATCTTGTCTGTCAAAGTTCAGAGGTGCAAAGACTTTAAAAAATATATATGTATTTGTTATTGATTTCAGAGAGGAAGGAAGAGGGAGAGAGAGAAACATCAATGATGAGAGAGAATCATTGATCACCTGCCTCCAGTACATTTCACCCTTAGGACTGAGCCTACAACCAGGGAATGTGCCCTGACTGGAATCTAACCATGACCTTCTGGTTCATAGGTCAATACTCAATCACTGAGCCATGCCAGCCAGGCCAAGGCCTTTGTCATTTTGTACTGTTTCTGTCCCTTTTAGTCTCAGTCAGTATAATTTATTTTAAAATGTTGTAGGAACTTTTGTATGTAAATATATGAACCTAACCCCTTAGGCAAACTTTATATGCACACGCCTCTGAGAGATAAGCCCATTTCCACTTCGGGCCCCGGACTTTTGTTTTAACAGAGGCATTTCCTACAGAACATTTTCCCATCTGAATGTGGCTAGAGGTCATGAATATAAATCTTTCTGAGGTCTTCATGAAGGCAAACCTAAGGGGGAAGCCTTATGCTGAGACAGTGTTCTTCTGCTTGCATTCTGAGTTTAATATTTGAACCAAAGTTCCTTTCTTATTTGAGAAGCCTTTTCTGTCAGAAAATGCTTTCCTAAAGCCTCTTTAGTTGCTCTTGAAAACTGAATATAGTTTGTGTTTAGTTCCTGTCATAGGAAGTTGGCCTCAAACTTTTCCGGGTGTAGTTTTGGACCATCAAGACTGAAACGAATGATTTTTGGTTTTCTCATGAGTTTTGACTCGTGGCGGCATGGGTTGGTTTCCTCAGACTTCAGCACCTCCAAAATGACATGTTAATGTCATCATGTTCTTTTGTGGAGGAACGATTCTCCCTTCCTCCCTCCCTCCCCCTCTGCCACTGACTTTAGTATGTGACCGTGTTTTAGTTCGGAAGTCTTCCAATTATCCCACAGGACCCATCAGTCACCTCGTCATCCTTGTAACGAGGTGGTTGCCACTGTCCAAGTGAGAGAGTCAACACAGGAATTTGTAACCAGAGGAATTTTTGAAACTTATCATCATCATCATCATTGTCACCAGCACCATCATCCTCATTACCATCACCACTACTACCATCATCATAGTGTTTTGTGTGCAGGAGAGGAGGCCTGGAGTCCTGAAGCAGGCCACCTGTGTCAGCTGAGTTGCTCTCACAGGGGGCCAATGCCCAGGCAGTCACCTGTGTGTGTTCTCGGTTTATAGGATCTCTCTCCTCCAACATGTTGGTTTCTTTTCTTTTGTTGACGTGCGTGAGTGTTGTGATAGCCATGGCTTTGTTTGGTGGTATGTGAACCCTTGGAATGCTCTTTGCAACTTTGCAGGCAAAACTCCGTGGAGCTGAAGCTGAACATTGTTTTCTGTGAGTTATAATGACAAGGGGGGAGATTAGATCTTTCACATAATTATTCAGGCTTTGGCAGATTCTTGAACTGAATTTTAACTGATAAGAAGAAAAGGAACCTCTTGGAGCAAATACTGCTTTATCATCCAGAGTGCCTTTGCACTCAGAGCAGCTAAAATCTGTCTGTGACTATATATCTGGAGTCACTACTTCTGAGCTTTTAGAAACTGCCTCTTCTTTCTCTTAAACTTTTGAAGGAGAGTGTTCCCAAGGACATTTGACTTACTTCCTTGGCACCAAACACTAACCAATAAAGTATTTGTGAACGCCAATATCCCCTTTATCGCCATGGGCGCCTTTGGTTTCCTTGGCCTCTACTTTGAATTTTTAAAACAATCCTAAAGGTAGACTCGGTCGCTTTTCCATCTAACTGATACGAAAGGTGAAATCACCAGTTGTTTTTGTCTTCAGAGCATATGCTTTTAACCACTAGCTTTTCATTCTCCAAACCTCTAAATGAGAACCATTATAACTGAAATTGTAGGATTTTAAAGAATTTTTTAAAAAATGTGTAAAGCACATAGTCTAATGCTTACTATGTAGGAGGTACTTCACTTTTTAAAAATAGCTAAAAATAACTTTTATTGAGCTGAAACGTTCCTTGGATTGAGTGTGTTTCCATATCATTTAAAATGAAAGGATTGGTTTGCCCCTTACATATTAGGCATTGAAAAGCCAATAAGAATCTTTATATGAGGACAGATAATACAAATGACAAATAAGGACCCATGGAAGGGAAGCTAGAATAAGCTCTATTTTGGCAACAAGCAGCCCCAACATTTCTGTGTTTTTCTGCAACAGAAACACGCTTCTCCCTTGCTTGTACTGAGAATCCTCTTTACTTTCTGCGATTCTTCTAGACAGCTGACCTCTGCAGTCCTCTCACATATCCAGAAGCCACTCGCGTTGTGTGGCTCTAACGTCTTCAGACAAGGCTTCTCCATGATTTTTCTGAAAGAGGAAGAGAGAGGTTGTAAAAGTGCACAAAACTTTTCACGGACTCAACTCAGAACCCACCCCGCATGACTTCCACTGACGTTTCATTGGCCAGAATCTGTCATGTGACCTCAGCTAGGTGTCAGGGAGCCAGGAAATGAAACACAAAGGGAACCTCCATTGATGAACACTAAGGCACCAAGGATCTCAGCCAACTTAGGGGAGAGAAAAGGCAGGGGAATGGCTACTGTGGGGAAGGCAGGGAGATGGGAAAGAAAGGATGGAAACAGATGTATTTCAAAGCTGTCATCTAATTGATGTGAACAAGAGGATTATGGGTCTTATTAAGTAAGGTAGTTTTTCATCTTGCTTTCATCTAATAGTAGAATATGCGTCTGTGACTGACAGGACAGAGAGTGATGCTCGTAGACTGGAGTGGATATTTGAAGTAAATTTTGTTGATCATGCTGCTATTGGTAGAAATTAGACTCTTCTTCAGAATCAAGAGGAAAGAATTCCAAGGTCCTACATGCAGGAGATTGTGGTATGGTGGCAACATGATTTATTTGTGATGCTGACACTGGGCTTCCAATGTCCCATCTCTCTCTGTTCCACCTTAGAAGAAAATGCAACCATGTCGTCAGCAGGGCCAACATAAAAGCCAGCGTGCAGAGTTTCTGTTTCATATTTAAGCTTAGTCCGTCGGAGCCAACGAAGTCTCCTGAAGGCCCGGGTAGCTGCTGAACCACATGTTCGGCATTTTTCCAGGCAAGAGAGAATGCGAACAAATAGGAGAGTGTGGGTCATTAACAAGAGACAAAGAGAAAGAGAGAGAGAGAGAGAGAGAGAGAGAGAGAGAGAGAGAGAGAGAGAACTTCTTTGTTCTCTTGGGCTTTTAACCAGGAGCTTTTTCAAAATAATCCACCAACTTCCTAAATTTCTCTGGACTTGCACTGGCTCTACCCCCTAGCCAATGATCTTTTTCCCAGGTTAGACTGACAGGCCTCTAGGGCCAAGCACCTCCCCCAGCACCATACTGAGTTTATGTTGCCTGTACTTATCTCCCCCTTTGTTCTATCCTTACCCCCAGTGATCTGGTGAATGGACTGGCGGTTCCCTGGGGGGAATGGGAAGCTGTAGCCTGGTGAAGCAAGCAGGCTCTGAGTCCCCAGTTGACTATGCTCAACAGTATCTGACTTCCCCGCTCTCTTCCCATTATCAATACCTCGCTACCTATGGTAACACTAACAAAACTAAGATAAAGAGAAATGACAGTATCAAGTAAGGTGGAAAATATATCCAATTATATATGACTTTAATAAAATATGAATGAATCCGAACTTTTCTATTCGGAATAAAACGCACATGCTGTTTTCAGGAAACACACTTAAACCAAGTGGGTAAAGAAATATTGAAAACAATGAGGCAATTGCAAACTAAATGAAAAATGTTGCAATATGAACATCAGACAACAATGTAATTCTTTAAGATTAAAAACACTGAATAGAAGAAAGTGGATATTGTGTAAAACATGTTCATTCCAGCTTGACTTAAAAGCACATCACTCTAATGGGCAAAAAATACACCCTTCATAACTAAACAGGTAGTTGAAATCAACATCATTAACTTGTATGCCGACCATGTACACAAGCAGGTGCTGGAGGCTCCTGTTAAACTGGATTCATTTTGGAAATGCTCTGATCCTAAGCAGGGTGGTTCTCGTGTCATATCATTCAACCTGGTAGATGGCTTTGGGTATGATGCTTCCCATATAGACGTACATGGATTCGTGTGACCAATATTTCAATTTATTTAAGGCTGCCAATGACAAAAATAGATGGGATTTCCTCATCTGTTGATTGTTTGATCTTTGAACCATGCCTTCAACTAGCTTGTCAGTCCAAAGACGAAGGTCCTGGACCACAATGCAGCACATTCCAACCTCCCAACTAAGAACAGCACCCGCCCTCTTTTTCACCTTTTCTTGCCTTTTTTCTACGGCTTGAGCTGAAATTTAATTGTGACAATTTAGCTTCTCACCGAAGCAGACTTTGTGTTGTACACAATAGTTCCATCAGGCAATATATGGAAAACAGGAAACATTTAAGTGAAACCCATTCCTTTCGTGGGAGGCAACTGAGATTTTCTTTTTAGATATGATCTCAAAACTTAACTGGTGGAGATGACTTGGCTATGGAGAAAAACGGCCGAGAATATGAAATGACGTGGGCACGTCTGGTTTATTATAAATGGAGCTCAGTGGTGCCGAAGCTCATGAGGCCATGGGGAATTTAGGTTGTTTTGTTATTTAAAAAAAAGCAGGCTAGTTAGGCAGGCTGCACATAGGAGAGCACAAAGTCAGGAAAATGTGGCAATATCCTGTCAGGACCGCTGGATAAGGTGCTGTCTGCAGTCCTGAAACTTCTGCATTTCATTCGCAATAAACCTACGGACAGCAAAACCATCAGATTCCTTTGGTGATAAAGAAAAACGGATATATTAACCTTTGTATATTTTAGTCTGAAGAAGGAGCCAACACAAAATTGCAATCATGGTTAGAAACTTACTAAAAATTATTTATTAAAATCAAGCTTGACAGCTTACGACTGCTTCAAGCATACGGTTCCATAGCAAATGGGCACATTCCGAGGTGCAGGGGTCTCAGTTTTCTCAGAAAAAGAGGAAAACACAGGGCAAGAGAGAAAAATAAAATTTTAGGTGATTTCTGCTATGGCCCTTCCTTTCAAATATGACTACTGTTTCTAACAGCATTACAGGAAGAAAAATACATAAAAGGTTGCCAAGTATCATGTTTTAAATGGACTGTTGTGTACCACGCACTTGGCTTCTGTTTAGAAAATGTAAATGGCCATGTAACCGGAAGGCCAATGTCATGGTTCAAAGGGATCAGGGGTTACAGTCCAGTTCCTGGGTTATTCCTTTATCCCGAGGAGCATCAGCTTTGAACAGGCTCCGTCAGCTTTCAACCAGACACATTATTCTGACGTCTCCTAGGGAGAAGCTTGGAGCTGCTTTCCTCAGAGTTGAGAGGGGAGAGTGTAGGTGCGGGAAATGACAAAAAAAGGACTAGGAAATTAAAAGGTTCAGAGGTCAGGCTGTTAATCTGGAGTAGGGCCTGAGCATTGCAGCCCCTGGAAAGGTATAAGGGGAGAAAATCTAGAAAGACCACCCACTGACCCTCAAAATTACACTATTAGTTTCATGTCCTCTATCTGCATACATTTGACTAGATATTTTTGTTTGTCCTTATATATTTGATGGAAACCTTGAAAAGTGAAAAAGTAGCATTTAGTCCATAGTTTGAAATGTTTTAATAATGCATGCGTCTATTTTAGTTAAAAAAATAATTGCTTTTTTTTTTTTAATGCTTATGGAATTATATGACCCAAACTTGACTTGGTCATCTCCATATTGTAAGATAGTATGTGAAATGAATGAATGCATAATTATTCAATGTTTTTCAATGAAAGTAACCATGGTATATGGAAAAATTAATATAAACTCCAGGAAAACATTAAATGCTTTGGAAAAAGCTCTGTCAAGGAGAGCCGATTGTAACATGGTATCTGTTAGATCTGAGCCACCAACTAGCAAGGTTTAGGGCAAATGTAACGGAAGAATATTTTTTTTCAGATTGCTTTGTAAGTGACTTTAATTTCTCAGTCCCTTTTGATGTAATAAAAGTTCCAAAATATACACAAAGCATTGCAAGTTTTGTACAAGGAGGGAAGCCAATATCCAATGCAAATGACAAGCTCTTGTTACTACAACAACAGCCTAGTGGATCATGTACATAAAAAGGAAATTATAATTAAAGCATGCTTAATGATCCTTAACCCCTTAGATTAATCAACCACCAACTAGGGTTCAGTTTACCTGTAGAAGTCTCTTCCAATTCCAATAGATTCCAGTCTTCAGACACACATTATACCACATGCAGAGTCTGAAGACCCTTATTATTTTAAGGTCTTTAATCTTGGACCAATAAGCACCTCATACATTCCATACCTATTGCCAAAGTCAATGCCAAGGGTCTAATCAAAATTTGTATAGATGAGTGTTTTACTTCAAGATCAGCTTATTTCCCTAATGTGTCATTATAGGAGAGAGTAGTATATGATTAGAGTAAAATAAAAGTTATCACCTGAAAGTTGAAGTTTGTTAATAACATTTAGACTTACATGGGGTTTGTACTATATGAAAGATGCTCTATATTTTTATTAACACTAGAGTCCTGTTTTACTTTTAATTTGCCTATTAGCATTTTTTAAATTACATATGCACACACTTTTTGGCCAGGAGATTTCTATAGTTTTATTTTAAAATTATTACCTCCTCTCCTCTAAGCTTTTATAATTCTACACTTTAAACTTTAACTTTTTGAGAAAACTGCTTTTTTTTTAAATTTCTTTATTGATTAAGGTGTTACATATGTGTCCTTATTCCCCCATTACCCACCCCCCTATTCCTCCACTCATGCCCTCACCCCCCTGTTGTCTGTGTCCATTGGTTAGGCTTTTATGCATTGAACAAACTGTTTTTTGAACCACATTGAGCCTTCTGTTGTTCATCTTTTAGAAAAGGTACTCGGATTTTAGTACATCTCTATAAATGTATTTCCTTTCGAGGAGAGAAAGAGTAAAAACTTAAATTCGAATCTGCTAGAAATGGGTCAGAACGCCCAACATCTCTAGTTCTGAGGAATGGTATTTTTCCTCCAACAGCCGGTTGATCTGATCTCACAAGCAAGTTACATATTAAGGACCTGATTTTGCCTCCTGTGGGAGCCCAGGGACACGGTTGTGACATTTTCCAGATCATCTTGTCTTTCCCAAATGCACTGAAAATTCTCTATGAGTTAATGTTTGAAAAGCACTGATTTACACTGACTTTCTAAGCTTTTTTGAGGAAAGTGCATTTTCTTAAAAATGAAGGCAACTCTTGCCAAAATAGTATGGGAAATTCTTAACCAAGTGGAAATTTGAACACAAAGTTTATTTGTAACTTAATGTCATTATTCAAATGCATCTTAATTTTTTTCACGTTTCATTTTTCATTCTGCCTTTTTTTTTTTACAGAAAATTTACGATGTTCAAAGTGCCTTCGTTCTCAGAATACTTACCTTGATCTTCTGATACTTGGCTGGATACTGACAGTTGATCTCTCAGAACTTTGCTGTTTTTTGTAAGTGAGGCTGAATTTCTGAATTTAACTTTAGTTCAAGTTAAAAAGAGGAGTTGGCATTTGAAACTACCAAACAAGGATGACTGAAGTTACTTCTTGAGGGTTTTTTGTGGATCAAGCACGAATTTAACGTGGACACATTGGCCAATCGTTCAATCAGCAACCAAAATGTTAACTACTCTGAAATCCACACTGTGGCTTTGAGTCTTGGTCACCCGTAGACTCTCAGTGCTGACTGGGCTGAGCAGCTTCTAGCTTTCGCTTGAAAAAAACCCTAGGCGGCCACAGTTATCCCCAGGTGTCTCCTGCCAGCTTAACGACTGTCCTGTAACGTCTGAAAGCACCAGGCATCTGGCCAGCAGGAGTTTGGTACACTATGCAGTACCTCGATGTACCAACTAGGAGGCAGATAAAGTGAAGACCCAACTCGTGAGTGAAATCTGGCTTCTATATACAGCTATCTTTCCATTTTTTACACACAGCTCAGTTAGCCTATTTTTCAACCCACTCTCTCAGGTGGAGTTTCAGGTATAGCTTGGCTGTTGTGGAATTCACCGTTCTCTCTGCAGATCTCGGTTACTTTTCCCTCCATCCACACACAATCCTGCTCAGGGGCACTGTCTTGCCTTGAAATACTTTCCTCGGTCTCAAAGCATTTGAATCAGAGTCAACTCTTTCTTAACAATGAACATTTGTCTATGAAGAGGGGGCTGCTATGGACTGAATTGTGTCCCCTCCAAATCCATACGTTGAAGCCCTAACCCTTAATGTCACCACATTTAGAAATGGGACCTTTAGGGAAGCAACTGGGGGTTAAGTGAGGTCCTAAGGGCGGGGCTCTGATTCAAAAGGGCTGGTGGCCTTATAGGAGCAGGAGGAGACACCAGAGATCTCGTTCCCAGCACAGCACAGAGGGAAGACCTGGTGAGGACACAGTGAGAGGGACAGCTCGCTCGCTCGAACCAGAAACCAGCCCTACAGGCACCTCGATCCTGGGCTTCCAGCCTCCAGAACTGCGAGGAAATAACTCGCTGTTGCTGAAGCATGCCGTCTGTGGTACTCTGTTACGGCAGCTGAGCAGATGAAGACAGGGCAAAGTGTGTGTCAAAAGAGCTGAGTTCACACCAGCCCTCTGACAGCAATCCCGCGTGTCTAGATGAGGGCGGCTTCTATTGTTCGCAGGTTCAAAGTCCTGGTAAACAACGCGGCACGAGGGGAAAGAGAATCAACTCATAGGAATGTGGCCCAAGAGTAATGCCTCGTGGCTCACAGGGAGGAGCTGGTTATAAATCCAGCCCAGACCATGGGCCAGCCCAGCTCACGTTGAGTTCTGTTTTAGCTTTGGTCAAAGGCTGTTAATTGAGTGTAATTAAAAAAACAACAACACTGAATTAAAACCTACCTGAATTTATGGTTTCCCCATCCATTCTCTGTGGAGCATTCTTTAGCCAGGGCTCTTTGCTTGGGGGCGCTGTCCCTCACCGGCTGAGAGCTCGGTCACCTCGCTCGGTGTGGCCACAGGTTAGGTCCCAGGTCAGGAAGAGGCACGGGCATGCTCCAGGGTGCTGTTGAGACTGCGCCCACAGCTGCACCTGTGGGAGATGTGGCTTCGGCAGAGAGCAAGAGCTTGGTCAGGTAGTTCTAGAAGGTAAATGTCATGTTTTAGAACATTTGAAAAAAGAATTTTCACAGGGCATTTTAAAAAAATCATATCTTTCCCCCTCAATATCTTGACATAAAACAGATCAGGTCAGGCAGCTCTGGTGGGATGAGGAGGGAAGGGCGGTGCCGGCCTGGGACGCTGCGGAGCACACACAGGGTGTCGCTGGAAAGAGGAAGAAGGCGCCACGCACGATCACCTGCCCGCGTTGTCCTGTGGGCGCTGCCTGTCTCAGGAGAAACCGTTAGCAGTTCAGGGCAACCAGTGCTTTTCCATAAACATGAGAAGCCGACGGCTGCAACCTGTAGAGACACCGTAGGCCTCACGGAAACTCCTGGAGTTGTCTCAGGTGCCGCCTGCGGGCGTCTAGCTTCCCCGGAGACCCGAAGGGGCCAGCCACCCTCTGGATGAAGGGAGACTTCTCGATCCTGTGCCCTGCCAGGCACATGGTGACCGCCCCCCCCCCCCCCCCCCAAATGCAGCAGGGAGAACAGAGCTGGCCATCCTCACACACAGGCCACACCAGTCATATCACGTAGCGGGGAAATCCCCATGACACTGTCGTGTGATCTGAAGTGGCCGATGAAGGCATCAGCCTAAATGCAGGGATGAGGACTTTCTTTGTTTCCCCAAGACCTTCTCCAGAGCAACCGGCCACCGCAGGAATGACGGTGACCGACGTGGCATTCAGAGTCCATGGGTGCGAGTAAATGCCGCCCAGTGTCTTACATCAGGGTTCCCCTCGACCTTTCCAGATGACGGCTCCGGCATTTACTCATCACCATCCTCCCAGGCAAGGGCTGTGCAAGACTCTAGCACCCTGCCTTTGCCGATCTCGGCCACAAGCTGCAGAAATGCCTCACGCACGTCCAGAACCGGCCTCACCTTCCCCCTCCTCACCCCCCCCAGTCCCCACCCCGTCCCAACAGGTCCGGGGACATCTTCATTTTTTCTTTAAAATTCTAGTGGGCCTGCTTTTTCTCTTGATTCCCCTTGTGACCTTTTCTTATTTTTTCCTGTTCTTTCTTCCTGTTTTCACCTTTTCTTCATTCCCTTCTCTCCTTTCTTTCCCCCCCCCCCCCTTATTAGCGTGTCCCAATGCGAGTCTATGACCCCTCATTTACTGGGTACCCCATGAAGCGCAAACATCATCAAAATCAGGAGAGGCTGCCTTAAGCTGGGCCTCGGAATGGGAGGAAGCAGCCACTCCCAGGCCCGTCTGCTTCCTGGGACAGCTTATCCTTGAGCAGTGACGGTACAAATATTGTTGACAAGAAACATTGGGAGCTGGGAATAGGAGTTGGGGTTAAAGGTCATCGTTTAAGATTTGTAAGAGATAAAGAGAGAACAGTAGCGCCTGGGGGGTGGAGTGGGGGGCTGTCAGAGGAAGGAGACAGGGGGTGTAAGCGTGGGCGGTGTGGAGGGCTCAGTTGTGGCACATGAACTTGTGCTCTGGGAAGTCTCCATGCCAAGTCCTCACGGATTTGACACTGGCACCCAAGAGAAGGACTGGCTGGGTTTTTCCACACTGAATGGCCCTGTCAGCCACCTAGCTGCATTCCTAATAACATTCTCAAAACAGAATTGCTACTTAATTGAAATCTGTACATTTGAAATAGAGCAAAATTGATTTTTAAAAAGATTAAGAAAAATGCGCAGCTGCCTTAAAGTGATGGAAAAAAAGGTCACAGCTTGAACAGCGCACTAGTGTTCCAACGTCAGACAGAGCGGTGTGCTGAGAACACATAGAAGCGCTCTTTTTCCTTTTAGAAGTGTGTACACATTGTGTTCATAAAATTAAGTATTTTGATTGAGGCAATTTTGAAGTCTCTTATCCAGCTGCTCATTATTTTGTGAACTTAAAGGACGTTTTCAATGGTGTCTCCCACCCTTTCTATCTAACGGATAGTTACTGTGTCCGTGTGCAGTCACGTCTCTTCAAGCCTGATGCGTGGTCAGCATTGGGTGAGCTCCCGGCTGCCTCGGCACCTGCCTCTGTTCTCAGGTGTGGACACCAGGCCCGGAGTGGACACCAGGCCGGGAGTGGACACCAGGCCCGGAGTGGACACCAGGCCCGGAGTGGACACCAGGCCGGGAGTGGACACCAGGCCCGGAGTGGGCACCAGGCCGGGAGTGGGCACCAGGCCCGGAGTGGACACCAGGCCCGGAGTGGGCACCAGGCCCGGAGTGGACACCAGGCCGGGAGTGGACACCAGGCCCAGGTGTGGACACCAGGCCGGGAGTGGACACCAGGCCGGGAGTGGACACCAGGCCCGGAGTGGACACCAGGCCCGGAGTGGACACCAGGCCCGGAGTGGGCACCAGGCCGGGAGTGGACACCAGGCCCGGGAGTGGACACCAGGCCCGGAGTGGACACCAGGCCCGGAGTGGGCACCAGGCCGGGAGTGGACACCAGGCTCGGGAGTGGACACCAGGCCCGGAGTGGACACCAGGCCTGGAGTGGACACCAGGCCCGGGGGTGGACACCAGGCCCGGGAGTGGACACCAGGCCCGGGGGTGGACACCAGGCCGGGAGTGGACACCAGGCCCGGGGGTGGACACCAGGCCGGGAGAGGACACCAGGCCCGGAGTGGACACCAGGCCCAGGAGTGGACACCAGGCCGGGAGTGGGCACCAGGCCGGGAGTGGACACCAGGCCCGGGAGTGGACACCAGGCCCAGGAGTGGACACCAGGCCGGGAGTGGACACCAGGCCCAGGAGTGGACACCAGGCCGGGAGTGGACACCAGGCCCGGAGTGGAGTGGACACCAGGCCGGGAGTGGACACCAGGCCCGGAGTGGGCACCAGGCCCGGGAGTGGACACCAGGCCCGGGAGTGGGCACCAGGCCCGGGGGTGGACACCAGGCCCGGAGTGGACACCAGGCCGAGGTCTAAGGAAGCCGGGCCGTCAGAATGAGGCTCTGCACCCACAGCCGGTCTGGACCACGCGCGGTAGTGTGTGCACACCGGCCCGGGCGCAGCCTTCCCTTCGCCATTCTATGGAAAGTCTCGGTGCTGTTTTTCCAACATGTGGGCCTTCTCAGCAGCTGAAAGACATTTTCCAAAGGTGACCCTTTGATCCGATGCCGGGGCTTTGAGCTGTCTGAACCAGTCAGCATTAGAGTTATGGGGGATAGTTTACTCATGATTTTTACATAAAGCATTTAGAAAAGATTCACATTTCCTCCTAATGGGGTCGCTATTCTCAAGGATGGGGCTCCCCGCAGTCCTCAGCAGCCTGTGCTCCTGCCCCCGGGGTGCGGGAGGGGGCGCAGCTGAGAGGCAGCGGGCGGGCCCCCTGCACAGGCCTCCCTCCCCTGCTCCCGGGAAGCCGCCCGCCCCGCCTTGGGATGAGAACCTGTGCGGCCCGCCGGGCTCCCCATCACGCGTGCCTCCCCAGGCACCGGCTCGGGAGCTGCGGAGCAAAGAGAAGAGCGCGTGGGAAGCTCTGGTTTTTACAGAGATTTACAAACCCTCAACCCTCAACCACACGCAAGGTCACAGAACTTCCCCTTTAAGAAATATCCCATCTACAAAAAGTCAAGGTCAGAGAAAGCCAGTACTTACTTTATCAAGCATCACTGACCACCTCAAACAGTGTTCTGGGTGTACTGAAGGCATTTTTTCCTGATACAATAATCGGATTTATTCAGAACTTTCTAGAATTCATCGACATAAAAACCAGACTCGGCAACGCCTGTCTTCCACTATAGCAAAGGGATGCGCTACGCTCATCTTCGGTTCAGAAGGCCAAGTCCCTACACAGCATCCCGTGAAGAATCTGCCCGGGGAAGGGCAGAAGGGTAGCACCCCTGGGGGTGAGCACGGGCCTTCCCCACCTGGGAGTGTCATGACCACGGGCCAGGCCCTCCAGCAACGGCTGCTAGCTCAGCCCACCTGCGCTTCTGCTGTCCTCTCCCCCCGCCCCCCCACGACTGGTCCTCCTGAGCAGGGTCTCCTCCCGAGCAAGACCAGAGAGCAGCCCTGTCTGCCCCCCTCGGAGAGATGCGCCCGGGATTGCCAGCGCGTGCCGTCTCGTGGCCGCCACCCACACATTGCTGGGAGTTAGCGTGGATGTAGAGAGCACAACTATTTTTAGAAATTCTAATACTGGAATCTGTTTCATTCCATCAGTCAGCCAATGTCAAAATCCCTTTCCAAAAAAAAAAAAGAAAAAAAAAGTCTGGAAGCTAGAGGTTATACAACCGCTTAAAAAATATCTTTTCCCCTCGAGTCTTTCCAGCGAAGGACACAGCATTAGGTTTCTGAGCCACGATTCTGTGTACAGACTTCCCAAGACCCCATGTAGTCCCTGGTGCCTCAGTGTCTTCTGTCTTCGCCCTGCAGATCGCCCGGGCCGGGGCCTGGGGGCTCGAGGCCCGTGTATAGCATGTTCAGTGTGTCTTTCAGCCTCTGCTGCGTCCCTTTGCTAACACTGCACAGAACTGTCCGGCTTTCTCTCCGGCCCACCTCTTCAGCTGGCACCGCAAATCTCAGTTGCTACCATGGAGGGAAGTGAGGCTTCATGGCCCACATGAAGTTGCCTGAGCACCACCGGCAATGCCTTGTCTTTGCCCCTGTTCCTTCTGCTTTGGGCCCAAATGATTACATCTCCAGGGACAAGTTAAATGCCTGTTTTTCTGGCACGCTTCGCGCTTTAATATTTGGCCCAGGGGTTTGCTGGCTTAGCCCTATCTTCTGAGAAACTAATTGTCAACACATAGCTTAGATGACTTCTAAGCTGATAACTTATAACAGCTGTTGTATCACGTTACAGAGCCTTCGGGGGCTCATTCAAAACTTAGATTTTTTTTTTCCTGCATTAGCTAAAAAATTAATGTATTTAAAAATATATTGACACTAAACATGACTCACCAGATCCAGAGAGAGCTCACACCCAGAGTTAGGGGTCCGAGTGCCCCGGTGCCCAGACTAACTCCATCACATGGACATGCTAAGCAGACCGCCTTATCAGATGGTATGTTCTTTATGGATTCATTTGGTTATAAATTCAAGAGCATCGTGTGCTAAAATGTTTGTCATCGTGAACATGTTGAGATCAATTAAAATGTAATAGCAACTGTTATCCGTGTGGAAGTTTCTTTGGTAGGTTCAGATTTTTATCACAAGCCCAGTCTGACATCTGGTTAGAGAAAAAGAAAAAGGGTGGGGGTTAGGGGGTGAATGAATTGGTCCATAATATCAAGTCCTACTTACAACAAAGATGGTAACAGACCAAACTCAGGAGTTTATAATACAATTCTCATTTTATTTTAAACGTATTTTGCATGATATAAAAATATTGATCACAGTGAGCTTTACCAATTGTTATTGCTATAAACATGAATGCAGAAACAATCTTTTTAGTGGAAATAAATTATATAGTCATTTTTTTTTTTTTTTAAATCACAACAGGAAAACCTCGGCTATTCGGTCCTTGGCAGAAAACCAGTGTTTCTGAGAGGTCTTTGCAGATGAGCTGGGGCCCGTTTCCGTGACGTTATCCACGTGGCTCGGGAAACACCCACCGACCGCTGTCCCTGTCACCGCGGCCCCATACACGCCGCTCTGTCCACAGACAGTCTTAAAGGGGGAGCACAGTCTTCCACGGCAGAAGCGGGGCGCCGGGGAGCAGTCCGGCTCAGTTCCCGTGCGGCCTCTTCCAGTAGGCGGGCACACAGCGGCACACCTCCTCGCTGAACGCCAGGCCCGGCTCACAGGGCCTCAGCCGGTTGGTGCACGGCCGTCTGTAACAGCTAGGGAAGCAGAGACACACACTCTGGTTAAAGACCACAGCGAGGAGGGAGAGCCCTCTTTGTCACAGCTGCACAGCACTGCCCAGAGGGGCCTGGGAAATGTAATCCCGAGTGAACTAAGCCCAACTGAGAAAGACAGATATCACATGATCTCTCTTAGTTGTGGAATGGAATGAGCAAAATGAACAGACCAACAAAGTAAGACCCGAAGCAGGGAGGCATGGAACAGACTGACATGCCTCGATGTGGGGTTGGAGGGGGGGTGGAATTCGTGCACTCAAGTGGGGGTCCCTCAGCCCGGCCTGCACCTCTTGCAGTCCGGGAGCCCTCGGGGGATGTCCGACTGATGGCTTGGGCCCACTCTCCTGGGGAATGGGCCCTCCCCGGCTCAGTGTGTCTCGGTGCTGATGGAACACATGGGAGAGTGAGGCCCTGCCAGCATGGTGTTTCTGAAGTGCTCTCTGCTTTGTAGATGAAGCGGAAATGCTGGAAGTGACTTCTGGGTCTGCTGATTCAGGGTGACCACATAAGCATGAGACTTTCGGGGAACAGGGCTTTGAAGGGACCCAACCCAGCCATCTGCAGGCAGCACTGTGGTCCTCAGGGGCAGCCCCACCCTCACTCCCATCTGCGGGACCTGCAGCTGCCAGCATGGTGGGGGCTCACCCCCCTTCTCCCCGCTCCCCACCTCGGCTCCATGTACAAAGGGAGGGACAGTTTCCCTTGGGGGCCCCTCTCTGCCACCCCTGGACTTCCAGTTCCCAGCAGTGGTGAAAAAATGAATGATCTAACAACTAATCCCATCCAAAGCCCTGTTGCTCTGAGGAATGGGAGAGATCTTTGAAGATGATTTTTTTTTTTTTTTTTTTTTTGCATATGAGTTTGCTTAACATGTGGGAATGGGGATGGGTGTCCAGGGAAGAATGCAAATGGCCTGCCGCGGAAATCATAGTGCACTGCAGAAAACTACACATGTGATGCTGATGCGATCACTTCACTCCTTGTGCTTTAGAAACGGAAGCACATCTAGTTAAAATGTGATTTTTTTAAACTTCTAAATACAAATGCAATTTCATAAGACCACTGTTGTTCCTTAACTTAAAAAGACAGAATTCTCAATGAGCAATGAAAGTTACTGAACAAGGCAGTGGACCAAAGCATGTATATGCTACCCACCACACTTTTGGAATAAATATTAAGAGAAAATGGGTGTAAATATTTTCAAAATATAAATTATTATTTTTTGCTTCAATATATACATGAAACCTGGAATTACACACCTAGAAAAGTGAACATAGGGAGAGTTTCAGTAAATAAAAATCTTTATGAAGCATATATACTATTAAGAGAAATACAATGATACAAATCTCTTCTACTAACATAAGAATTCCAGCGAAAAAATATGATTACTGGTTAGACTTTATAAGCATACAAATTTCAGCCTTTTCAATACATACTAATTAGGTTCACTCAGAAGACTCAATATACAAAATGGCTTCATAAGATTTGATATCTATATTCTGCATTTTTAAAATACCTTGGTAATTTGAGTAGAGATATGCAAGTAAAATTTCAATATAGTTATTGCTTAAAATATTCTAAAGAGAAAAAAATTGATTCCAGTAAGGTATTCTGAAATAATAATGAAAATATATGTCATCAATTGTATCTGTAGATTCAATGAATCTCCTTATGCAGCAGCTAAAATGCTAGTGTAGATGGATCTTCAAATATAACAGAAAATGAGAGCACAGAACTTTTGAGAACAAAAAGATGGACACTCCGTTTACTGAGGAAGAGAGTACTGATGAACATCAATGCAGAGACGCAACTGTGAATAGATGGGATGAGAGCGTGGAGTCCTGTGCATAGTCACCCTTGAAAGAACGTCACCGCCGTCTGGGAAGAGCAGATGAAAGAGAAGAAGAGAAGCAGTGAAGGTGATGAAGAGCAAACATCTGAAACTCAGAGATGCCAGGAAAGGGCAATGTAATGTCAGCCAAAAAAGGAAGAGAGCTTAAAGAAAAGCTACAGAAAGGGCCGCTTCCAGAAAGACCAAATTGTCCAGTGCATCTGGCAACCAAGAGTGTACTGATACCTTAAACAGAAACCTATCGTGGAATTCCAGGGCACAAACCCCATTAGTTGGTTGAAAATTCAGAGATGGCCCAGCTGGCGTGGCTCAGTGGTTGAGCATCAATCTATGAACCAGGAGATCATGGTTCAATTCCCGGTCAGGGCACATGCCTGGGTTGCAGGCTCGATCTCTAGCGTGGGGCGTGCAGGAGGCAGCCAATTAATAATTCTAGCTCATCATTGATGTTTCTATCTCTCTCTCCCTCTTCCTTCCTCTCTGAAATCAATAAAAATATATTTAAAAAAAAGAAAATTCAGAGATGAAAGAGGTGACTATGTGGTTACCAGAAAGGCTGGGGGATGGGAGGGCGGGTAAAATATATGGTGATGGCAAGAGACGAGACGATGGGTGATGAGCACACAATGCAATATACAGGTGACGTGTTATAATATTATACACTTGACACTTATATAATATTATTAACCAACATCACACCAATAAATGTAATAATTCAGATTTTAGTAAAAGAAAGAGGTGGACCCAAATACGGAAGGCCTAGCCTTGAGCATCTCTGGCAAGGAGGACAGGTCTCGGTGGCTAACGTGAGCTCTGCACACAGGGACACGCTGAGAAGATAGAAGACATTTGGGAGCTTTTATACCTTGAGCGGAAAGGACAACAGAGTTAAGTGTAAAGGTCAGGAAGAGAGAGGCATGATGGGTGAAGCAATGTTGAAGGAACATGGGAGGACATGTCGAACATCGAATCTGGCTTCAGTAGTCGACCACCTTATTCTCAGGATAGAGAGGACCAAATTCAGGACTCACACCAACAGGATTCGGGTCCAAAAGCCTCATATTTTCTTGGTGAAAAGGGAGCAGACTCAAGGTTTAAGGAAGGAGTCTTGAATAACCTTCAACAGCATATTAATTTACTTCTCTAATTCCATTAAACACTTAGCTTAACTATTTTTATGCTTAGATACAATTTTACAGTAATTGTCAATGTCTTATCCTTTGTAAATTTTGGACGCTATTTTCTGCACTTAGAACAGTTGTCTTAAATCACATCTGATGGAATCATAATTGTGGTGGAGGCAGGTGTGCACTGCCCGGTTGTATGTTTTTTGTTGTTGTTAATCCTCACCCGAGGACATTTTTTCCATTGATTTTTAAAGAGAGTGGAAGGGAGGTAGGGAGAGATGAAGGGAGGGAGGAAAGGAGGGAAGGAGGGAGGAAGAGAGAAACATTGATGTGAGAGAGACACATAGATTGGTTGTCTCCTACACACGCACCTAGGAGGCCAGGGATCAAACCTGCAACCCAAGTGCATGCCCTTGACTGGGAATCAAACCCAGGACCCTTTGGTGCAGCAGCCGATGCTCTGACCACTGAGAACACCAGCCAGGGCCTGGCTGCATCTGGAAAATGCTCCACAGGTGACTGCCCTATGCACCCGTCCAGCTCGGGTGGAGAGCCACCACCTCAGCTTCTGGGACAAGGACTCGGTGCTCTCTGAGCTAGGATCTGGTGTGCATTCCCAGGCCTCCTTTCTGGCCTGGAAAGTGTGGCATTGGTTGGAAACTAGCAGAACGACTCTTCCAGAATCTACTGGCTCCACGCTAGCAACCAGCAGCTGCTGTTTGTGTTGAGAAACCTGCGTTCAGTTGAGAAAACGATTTCCAGGAAGGGAAATACCCACGGTTCACGACGACTGCTCACCTGCATGTCTGAGGTTGAAACTTCTTCCCTCTGAGGAAGCACTTCTGGGGGTTTTCTGTACATTCACAGGCGCACTTGGCTGGGTTGAGGGGCTGGCTTCTCGGGCAGGCCCTTCTGCACACGCACTGGCACGTGCTCTCGTCGAACTCCCTGTGGGGCCCGCACGAGCTGGGCAAGAGTTTGTTTTTGCAGACGCACTGGCACGAGTCTCTGTCCAGCTCCTTGTGGGGCCCGCAGCTGGCCGGCCGCAGCCCCCCTTTGCAGACGCACTGACACGTCTCTTCATCCAGCTCCTTGTTGGGGCCACAGACGTCGTGGAATCCATCGGCCGCATCTAGACAACCAGGCGGGACATGGTTACTACACCTCACTCAGGGCTGGGGTGGTGTGAAGCAGTAAAAGCATCGACAGCATCTTCCCTGCCATGTTCATCACAGGGCTGTGCACAAACATGTGTGTTCCTGTACCGGAGCGGTCAATGCAACACCAGTGGGAGGCAAGCCAGGGCCCGTTGTGTAGGGAGCGAGTGCAGGCTCTCATGATCGGAACATCGTGCGTGTGGATCTGATAGGAAAGTGTGTGCTAATCACAGAGAGAGCCCTGGCACCGAGTTAAAAGCCACCACGCTCTTACCGTCTCCAGCGGCGGAGGCGAACATGAAATCCTGCTGAGCGAGGCACCTGCAGATGTGGCTGTTCCACGTGTGGTTGGCGGGGCAGGTCTTGTTGGCAGCCTGGCACCTTGGGGAGACAGAGACCGGGGAGGCATTAGCATAACCGGCACGGAGACGGGGCCATCGCTGTCCTTACCTAAGTATCCCGTCAATACCTACGTGTGAAAGTGCTCCACAATGATGCCAGAGCACAGGAAATGAAATGTGGCCGTTCCCTCTCGCACCACCTCCACCCACATGGGCTGTGGCAGCCCCATCCCAGAGGTGACCACCGTGAGTGGGATGGGTTGAATCCCTCCAGGCTTCCGCCTCTTTAAGGCGGTACACTGGTCTGTGCAATCGCATAGCGTTCTCCTGTGTGCAAAAATGGGACAAAGCCTTTTCCTCCAAAATGTCCCTTCCCACTGAACAGCGCATCTCTGTAGGACAGGCCGTGACGTTCTGCTCCGTTATCTGCAGAGGCTGCACAGGGTCCGTAGAAGGATGTGTTATTATTGACTTTATCAGCCCCTGTGGACAGCCACTGCGGTGGCTTCCACCGCGGCCTTTGCCAACACGTCTCCGGGAAGCCTTCTGATGCCTGTGCCTGCTGGCCGCTTTTGGAAGCACAGACGCCCACACTGTCGAGGTCCCTTCATGCAAAACCCCCACTCGGTCCCCACCCCAAAGGCATCCGCAACCAGGGGTTCTGAGTGTTATCCTCCCTCCCCTCCTTCCATCTTCTTTGTTTTTGTTTTTTTAATTATTATTTTTTATTTATTTATTTTTTTTGTAGTTTCTTTTTTCTTTTTCTTTTTTTAATTTCTTTATTGATTTGTCACATATTTGTCCTCATCCCCCCCTTCCCTCCCACACCCCTCCCCACGGATGCCCCAACCCACTGTTGAACTTCTCCATCTTCTTTGTTTTGGTAAAAGTTAAACAGCATGAAGTTCTTTTCCTTAGCTTTTGATTTATGACTTTGGAGTTTCCTTTTGCAAATGAAAGAAAGTAAGCGTGTAGGTGTGCATACATGTATGTATATATGCATGTGTGCATATATTTTATCTCACTCTCTTACACAGATGATATCCTCCCGTAGATTCCAAACCTTGATTTTTCACTTAACACTATTTCCTGGAGAATGCTACACCTTCATAATGATTTCAGGTATTCCCAAGAGCAAGTCTCTGCTCATGACGTATTTTTGTTGCTATTTTGTAGGCTAATCACAAACCTATATTGATGCACGTGAAAGTAAGACAGTGCTTATCCATGTTTCCAAACAGTATCATTGTTGTTTTTTATTTACCTCTTTATTAAAAACTTGAGTATTCGTCCATCAGAGAAGACAGCAGTCACGTTTATATAACAGCAACGCAATTAATCCTGGTTGAAGCAAGCTCATATCACTCTTCTATACGTGCAAGCCAATCGACTGTGGCCATGCTGCCGCAGTGCTGACGTGGTTTAAGCGGCACAGCCCCATTTGGCACAGTGCTGTGGGGTCGCAGCTAGAACCTGCCAACGTGCGCTTGAAGCTGCCATGACCTCAGCCACTGTGTTCCCAGCTGGTAGTTGTAAGCCAGTCATGGGTCATAAAATTAACCACATGACTTGGGAAATGCATTTTTTTAATGTAAAAGAATGGCATGTAATAAAATAGAAATGAGTAGAGTACATGTGATATTGTTTTCTGCAATTGTATTTCAATGATATATATATATGTACATATTTTAATGTAAGTAATGTACATATACAAATATATATGTGTGAATATTAATATACAACCCCCCACACACACAACTCCCCTTCTCCCATGTGTGTGGTGTGTGTGTGTGTGTGTATGCGTGTCTGTGGTTGCAATGTCAAATATATTTGTTTTTAGTCACAGTTGGAAAAGTGACAAAATACCTACCTAAGCTATTTAAGCGACACCAAGAGGTGTCAAGAATAATCTGGATCACTAGCCCAAGTGAGACTGGTGAATGGCGAGATTTCCATCTGCAGGCACATGTGTTACTGTGTTTGTGCTTAGGTTTAAAAATGGACACACAACTGTTCTTCCCAAGTAGGTGCAAAAACAAAACAATTTCCTAGCATGTAGTGAGGAAAAAATAGAGAGTTTTCTCTATATTTCAACATCTTCAAAAATATAAACTAGAAAGTATGGACTGTGTGTAGAAACGAATGTAGGGGTAACTGTGGAAATATGTTTCTGGGAATGTCATACAAAGCAAGGAATCACGTTTGACAGAATTAAATAATGATTTCATATGATCTGGCTTCATTAACTCTTCAGTTTTTGCACATTTATGTTGAATGAAAATACAGCCTTCAGAATAACATTCAATTATGTTCTATCTCAAACACTGTGCCCACTTGAATTTTAAATTGCTAATTATGGTTTGCTCAAAGTGAAGTAAATATTTTAATTTCTAATACTCTTAAAACTTAAATTTCTGGGACAATATGACTTCCGAAGCTACCAAAAATAAGAAACTACTACTCATCAATGTTAACGCATATTTCAAAGTTGAAATTTGAAATTCTGCTACATACGACTTAATGAAAGAAACACATATTTGGGTGAAATACATTTTCATAATTTCCTGGAAAAGTTTCTTTATCTAAAAGTGAGTAGCAACTACTTAGCATTTAAAGCTTCTCATGTGAAAATAATTAGAGACACAATTTCCAAAATACTGTCATGGTGGACAGGTTTAGCACCATCGTATCTCATTTATCTTAATCTCCAGAGCATTTTTGTTCTATTGAAACCGTAAGTTATGAATATTAATGGATGAACATATTAACATGTTTACAAATTAGTTTGCACTTACTGGTAAAGAGGGTCTATGCTGAGAATCATAGGTAAATATATTGACTTCCCTTTCCCACCCAGGAACACACTAGGCCTGCAGACAACAGTAAGATTAAGTCCATAAAACATATCGCTGAGAGGAAAAAGGTAATGTCACCATTTTAACATAAAAAATGTTTAACACTCAGAGCTGTACTGTGTAACCTTTTGTGGCGCATTAACTCACCCATCTGCCATAAAAACAGAAAAGCACGAGTGGAAATAACACAGTTTCAGAGGAGTGATTCCCTCTGTGCGTGGGGGACAGGAATGGTGACTTGGGCCTTGGGGTTATATCGTGAGTAAATAGCAAAGAAATATTTGTTAAATTTTGAATTGGGGTGGAGGAATAGGTCATTTTGTTTCTGCTGTCCTATAGTAAGTGTTTGAATTTTTAAATTTAATTAAGTTAAAAACGCAGTCATGACTGCAAACCCACAGGAATGAACTGACTCCAACCTTAGTCTGCATCTCTGAAGAGCTCCTTGTCGGTTGTGCTGTTGGAGAAAGTTACTTAACGCCGATGATTCCGCTTTTCAGATCTAGTTGGGAATCAGTCTCCTCTCTCACTGTCTCTCCTACTTTCTCAAACACTCTCTCCGTGCCACGAGGGTGGTAGATTATCAGTAAATGACAAGGTTATCTTCGTTCCATGTCCTTCAGCTAATGAGTCAGCCCTTGCCATTCTCGAGCTTTTTCTAACAGTTGATCCTCTCACCACTTTCTCTGTCCTTGAACTCTGCCGGCTTTTGTAAGATCTTTTGAATTTTGTAATATCTTTCCTCTCTCAGTTTTCATCCCTCATTTTTCTGCCTGCTCTTTCTCAGTCTCCTGCACAGACCACTGTTTCTCCAACAGTTTCTAAATATCGATGTTCCCATGGTTTTATTTTCTCGGCTTACGTCCTGTATTTTCCTTGGTTGGGTTCAGCTCTTCCAATTGCTCTCACTACCAATGACACGCTGGTAGCTACCCAATGAGCAAGCTGCCCTCCACCCCCACATCCAGCTGCCTGCTGAACCGTCACTTTAATTTCTTCAGATATTGCAAATACTCAAACTACGCACGTAAAAACTAAACTCTTCTCAAACCCGCCTCCCTGTCTTTTTAAATATCATCAGTGCATCTTCTCTCCGTTATGCCACACGCCTAGCTCCTAAGCCCTACACTGTCCTGTCTCCAGTGTCTTTCCACCTCTTCTCCTTCCATCCCGTCTCCCCTGCCTCAGCTCCCACCCTTATTATTTCTCTGATAATAATAATATTTCAGAAGCTTCCTCTCCCATTTCCTCACCTCCTGTTTGCTCCTCTAGTCCACCTGCTACATTACCACCAGGCTGTTCTTTCTATAGTATAACCCGTAAATATAACACCCCTCCATGAATCTTCTAGTGGTTTCTGGAGGACTTGAAGGAAAAGTTCATCCTTGGCACGATGTACGCACTCCTGGGCTCCTCTCGGGCCACACGCAGCTGGTTATGTAAGCAGCACCTGCGCCCTGCACCAGCCCAGTAGTCCACTCCATTCTCTTTACATTTTGACACTTTTTATAGAAGCAAAGTGAGGTTCAGAGACAGGAACTACCCAGGCTCCGCGAGCTCCTGAGTGGTGGGCCTGCATTCACGCTGACGTCTGGCTTACTCTCAGGCCCAAGGTCTCTTTACTCCTTTTGTCTCTTCTCGCCTCAAACCACTAGTGACTGCGAAATGATGAAAACATGAGTAAAATATGCCAGTGACGTGGCATGGAGATAAGGAAGCTGTTTCATGTGAGAAGCACTTGGTGATCAGTGCAGTACCTTGCTTAGCCCCCAGATCGGCTTCATCTGTAAGATAGGCTAATGCTGCTGCCAGCGTCATGGCAGACTCGGGTGGTTCCTGAGCCTGACAATGTACTCAAAGGGCCGAAAGTATAGCAACGGCTCGATTACTCTTCAGTGTTGTTAGCTGGACATTACGGAGGATACAACCTGCCTGAGATACTCTCACAGCCTTGCCTCGTGTGCAGACCCTATATGGTAAACCCAGGCGAGGGATGAGTAAATACCAGTACAGTCATCGCCCCGGGGATGCAAGAAGCAAAGGTGGCTGAGGTATGTGGAGGAGAGATGAGTGCAGGAGAAAGGCCTTCCCCTGCATCTGAGGCGGGGATGAGGCTTCAGGGAGGCAGCAGAGGAAGGACCAGGCCAGAATGGAAAGGAGACGCAGAGCAGGAAGTGAGGGTGGCGATCAGAGTCAGACTTGGTGAGGTGCACACGTGAGCAATGGGACCCAGAAAGAAGGCTGCCAGACTGGAGGGGGGATCTGAGCTCAGCTCTTTGAGCCTCTAAGAGTCCTGCCAGTTCCTGGTCCGATGAATGACATGGTGCCTTTGAAAGCTTACCTACCACTCTATCCAGGAGCCAGAGACATTTGCTCCAAGAAAACCGGTACTGAGACCACTGCGTTAAATCAGAAACACATGCAGAATGAAGTGTGAGGATGGCCGTGATGGGAATGAATGTAGGCTGGAGCAGATATTCCTCCCTTTCTGCCACTGACCAATAGTGTTCGGGTGAGATATGAGGAAAAGAAGTAGTTCATGGCCACTGTGTGAGTGCAAGGTCTCTAAGAACATGAGAGAGCATTGGGATGACTAATATGGACTAAAGGCATCAAATCAAGCTTAGACTTTGTGCCCGTGATAGCTAATCTCTATATATAAAACCCTAAGTGACTGGGACAACCTGAATGTCCGGTTGCTGTGATGCACACTGTGGGTGGTGGGGAGTGGGAGGTGGGGTGTGCAGGGCCAGCCAGACCCCACCCGTGCACGAATTCGTGCACCGGGCCTCTAGTAGAATTATAAACACAGCAATAGAAGACAGATTTAGATAAAATATTATAAGTCAATGCTACGACCAGGACTTGAACTGGAATTTGGAACCCTCGCACGGAGATGATGACTGAAGTGCTAGGAATGGATGGGCAGCCCAGGAGGCAGGTGCAGAGACCTCCCAGAGCCGCGATGATGGAATCGCAGCTCCAGCAGCTCCAGGAGTGGTGTCTGCCGGCATCGGCAGGAAGGTGCTCCCAGAGGCCCAGAGGTCTCCTCTTTCTCAGGGCACCGAAGACAGAGTTCTGTCGCTCCAATTAGGCTCTCCCCGCATTTCCCTAAAGCCCCTGGAAAGGTAAGGCTCCTCCCTGCCTCACAGAGGAAAGGAGCTCAGAGAGATCCGATGGGGAATCTGCCACTGGGGTATCACATTTATGGCCAAGTCCCCCCAAATGCAAGTTTGGTTTTCTTTTCAAAAGTAATACACACTTTTGCCCATCAATTTGTGCATACTTGTGTTACACATGTTGGACTTGCGTAGTTTTGTTCAGATGCACACTCCATGTGTCCTAAAGAACAAAGAGCTGCTTCCTTGTTTGGGGGCAGAAACGGGGTGCTGCCCTATCTCAGACGGCACTGCTTAATGGCTCCTTACACACTCCTGGGGGTGGGGGTCAGCACTTGACACTCCATCCAGGTCCTTCTGTCTGATCACATGATGCAGATGCTACCACTTACCAAACCAAAAAAGCAGGATGGGAAGGAAATCTGAATAACACATGTCAGTTTGAATGTCGTTTTGAAGTAACAGTAAGAGAAAATTCTTTCAAGTAATTAATCAATATTCAATTCTTCGCTGAAATAGAAATATGAAGAGATATATGGAGAAAAAATAATTGAGTGAAGAAAAGCAACTGGATGCTAATAGATGTAAGATAATTTATTTATTTATTTATTTTTGTTTTGAACCAAAATCTCATTAAGACTTAAATGTTTTTAGCTTGAACATCCTTTGTGAGTTGGCACACCTAACTTTATGAGTTCTGTATCTAAATTTCTGCTAGTTGGATATGAGCGGGATATGTGTGATTCCATAGAAATACTCCTTTGGTTTTGTGAGCTGCTGTGTCTACCAAGTGGGCTTCCCTGTTTCAGCTTAATTTCATTTTCCGGGTGTACTATTGCATTTGCCTTCTTTTGTATTTCAATGCAAAGAATACTATAGAAAATTTCACAAAACAGCTTTTAATAAACTATTTACTTGAACACAGTTTTCCCTTAGGAGAGGATGCGGAGAAGGTAAACTTGATTCATACTCACTGTGGCAGTGTTGCTGGCAGGGAGCGTCTAATAATTGAGTGGACTTGTCTGTAAACATCCAGCTTGGACATGCACCGGCAGGAAGTGTGATTAGCAAAACTGACTGTGACTGGTTTGGGGCCTTGAGAGAGAGGCACTGTAATTTCAAACAACTACAAAGAAGGGACAAAAAGAGAAACAATTATATAGATGCTGGACAGCATGGTATGGCAAATGTTGGAGTCCACAAAGAGTGAGATGAACTCTTCATGAACAGATAGAGTGCTGCATAACATAGGCAGGACATCCATATCCTTTATCAATTAATCAATAGGCCCTATGCTTACCACATGTCACTGTTACAAAGCGTATTGGGATTTTGATCATCAACTAATGATTATAGAGCAGAGATGTCATAGACCAATGTGTTCAAGGAAAAGAACTGTTTCAGAGACCTAAATTATTATATATACTGATTGATTCCAGAGAGGAAGGGAGAGGGCATGTGCCCTGACCAAGAATCGAACCATGACCTCCTGGTTCATGGGTCAACGATGCTCAACCACTGAGCCATACTGGCTGGGGAGACCTAGATTGTTTTAAGGGGTAAGAAAGGGGCACCAATGTACATTTCATTGTGATGTAAGAGCAAAGCTATTGGCCACCTCAAAACATTTGGCTAAGTCCTACTGTATATAAACTGAATACATAGACAAAAAACACATAGATGAAAAGCTGGTTTTCATTCCAAATCAAATTTCTACCTCAGGATAGTTGTACATGTATTGAGAACTCTTATAAACGTATCATGTTTAAAAGAAAAAAACGCACATTCATGATTTAACAGCTGAAGCTCTGTTCCTGCTGTTTTGACAAAGGTATTAGGAAAAAAATAAGCTTAGAGAAAGGTAGGGCATTTTACGTGACTGTGGGTTGGAGTCTCAACATTTAGCTTGACTAAAGTCTCCTTCAGAATGCCTTGTTTGTGGAGAACTCCAGTTCTCTTCCTTCTACCAAAACAGTGCTTTGAAACATTAAGTAAAGCCAAGTGGATTTAGATTCCTCAGGCTCTGAGAATCTAAATGCTCTTCAGTACCAATGGCAAAGTAAAATCCTGCCCATTGTCTGCTTGATAAGATCAGCGCGCAGTAAACTCAACTGCAGGGAACCACGTGTGGTGTGGGACTTTTATGGCAATCTGGGCAGCGTGAAGAACATGACATACTCCAGAGCCTCGTGATTTGGCGCCTCACGGCAAGTTCATACCAACAGTTGAAGATCATTGAAAAGGTTGAGGGAACAGAATTAGTTGCTCTTTTGTTCATACTACGGAGAGATGTATTAAAATGAGTTTTGAAGAATGAAATGCAGAAATATCTCAATTACAAAATGCATATTTTCTTCACTTGAAATGCATTCATTTCCAATGGCAGCTATTTTCTTAGCATAAGTGCCTCAAGAAGAATGGGCACAAGATCACACCCAGACAGGACACTTTTATTAGCGATCGCACTTGTAAGTTGTATGAACTTGGAAATGCCATCTAACTTTTCAAAGCTGTTTGTTTTTTTTAAAAAAACAGTAAAATGAAGATAATATTGACCGATTACTTCGTGAGACTGTTATAAAATTATATAGGCTGAAACACGAATGTGCTTTATATATTGAGTGCTGTATAGATGTGGGTGTTTAATTATTTGCATATATTCTCAGGATTCTAGATATTCCCCAGAATACTGTCCATTCTCCATCGATAATTTCAACATAGGACCTCAGTGTATCCCAACATTACGGTTTTGCCCAGTTTCTTCTCTAAGAGACATTGGTTTATGCAGTGGGCGGAACCTTTGATTGGGTGACATGTCACACTGGCAGAAACCCTTTGTGCTACGCGTAACTATTTAAAGAAAGATAATTCTGCAGTGTCTATACATGCTACAGTTTTTCTACTTGCATGGCATCTGCAGACCCTACATTAATAACCAGAGTGACAAAGGCAACATGAAGTGGTTGAGAAACTAAGCCGTTTTAACATGGTGCATATTTAATTTTTATAAATGACTTGAGAGGTGTGCAGGTCTGCTCACAAAAGCCTGGATTTTATGTCTAGTAGGCAGGTAGATGTTTGTGCCTGGAGCTTAGGAGAGCCATGGGAAAGTCATCCATATTAACATTGGAACTGAAGTCTGGGCATCGATAAGATGACCTGATGAGATCAAAGAATGTCTAACAACAGAAAGCTGGGGCAGGAACATTTCAGGGTGAACAAAGGCAGGTGAGCTATTACCTATGTCTGGGAAGAGGTGAAAACAAGTCGAGGTATTTTAAAGTCCAGGGAAGGCACAGAATGAGAGGAGGGCTTCAAAAGGGCGTGTGTGGTTACAGGCTCCAGTGTCTCTGGGAAAGCAAGGTCGTCAGGAAGGAGCGGGGACGGCTGGGCACCAGAGTGGCTCTAAGGGCTGTGGCAGGGCCGGGGCGTGAGGACAGGAGCAGCGGTGGGGATGGAGAGACAAGAGGGGCCCCACAGGACTGGAGGGAAGGGGCTCAGATGGCTCTGGCAACAAGGGACACTTTCCCTGACAGAGTGCATGTACTCCTTGCAGGATCTGTCATCGTCTCAAGTGACACAAGGCAGGACAGAGCCTGAGAGGGAAGGCTCAGGCCCTGTCTGAGATAAGGGCTGTTGCGGAAGAGTTAAGGAAGTTTCCCCACCCCTGGACCTCAGGGGCACACTTCCTGCTCTCAGTGGTGGTGGCCATTCCAGACGCCACCCCACGTACCTCTCCAAGAAAGATCCCAGGGACCGTCATCAGTGATCTCAAGCCACTTCAGCCACTCCCAGTGGATAATGACCACAGTCAGGACCTGCCCAAAGGTACCACGTGTGTATTCAGGAACTGGGGCGGTGAAGAATGTTCCAGAGAGATGAATGCCCAGGAAGAGAGCATCTTCTTGGGAAAACAAGACTGGCTCTACACTTTCAAAGAGCAGAAGAGGCCTGTGTTGGCAGACCCACTACTAAGAGGATAAAGGGACAGGTAAGGAGGCATTAAAAAAAAAAAATCACTGTTTAGAGAAGTTTGCTTTTTTCTTAAACTTGAAGAAATCTTATGCCTTCAAATTACAGGATAGCTTGGGAGAAAAAGCTACTTATAGTTTAGCTAAATAAACAACAGAAAAAAATTGTAATTATTGATGTTTCATTCTTCTTGTTTGAGTCTAAGTAGGCAGTTGGCCAGCTGGAATTAGTTAACTTAATCTAAAGGAATAAATAGGTTAAAAATTAAAGTTAAAAAAATATGTTCTTGAAACACTTCTTCTACCTTCAAATTTTGACCTGAGTTTCTCAGGTAGTTCAACTCCCTTCTTGAGTGTCCTGGTGTGGGAAACATGTAAGGGGCCAGAGAAGGATGGCTCTGACCAATATAAAATGTAGAAAAATTGAGTTTTATTCATTTAGCAATTTCAGAAAAATTGGGAACACCTGAGAGTGTGCTGCGGGTGAGTTAGCTCATTTGACCTCTGCTGGCTTGTGTACAGAGAAGGGGCCACTTCCCTCTTCCAATTTTATTCCCCACTCCTCTTAAGGTGCATACATTGATTGACATTTTCCCATTTACAGTGATTAAATATTTCTACTACCTTGCTAATAAGTACAGTAACTTGTTTTCTTTACAGAACAAGTTGTGAATTTCATATAGTTCTATTTAATCCCTACGTTACTAAGAATGTCCATATGCCTTTTTCCTGAGTCAGATAATATGTACTTAAAAATGTAAACTTTTTTGAACTAAAAATATTAATTAGAATCACATTATAAACTCACAGGTCCCCCTCCTGAAATAAATCAGTGTATTTTTAAAATATCTGGCAGCTTCCCTTCCCCACTAGAGACGTATGAACAACCAAGAGCATCATCTGAAGGACAGGCAGGCAGACAGATGGCAGGCAGAGCCCTGAATTTGCAGTTTGGTATTCCTGGGCCTGGGAAAAACTGCCCAACTGCCCTGAGCCTCCATTTCTCTCTAAAATAGGGATCATATGGTGGTGATTTCATTGTTGGGCTGTTTGATTTCCCCTCACTCTCCCCATTCTTCTTCAAGATTGAGTTGAATCTTTGGTAGAGGGATTACAAATGATTAAGTTTCTGTTTAAAATGGTTCCTTGTTTAGTTTTCAGTAACTGTTTATTGAGAACCTAGAAGATGCCAAGTGCCAGGTGCCATGTTGGACAGTCAAGTGAACAGCTATCAGTCCATGAGTCTTGCCTCCATGCAATTCATAAGAAGCCAGATAAACAATGGGAGTGAACTAGAGGAAACTTTACATATATTATGATTCTATGTTAGAATTATCAAAATATCAACTAGTTTACCACGAATGCTGTTAGTGAGCAAGAACCTCGGTTTACCTGTCTTATGGAAATGCGCGCTGGCCATTATATGAAGATATGAATCAATGCAGGAACTATAATTTACTCTCAAAAGGGTCAGTTCTAGCCATACACCAGAGTGTTTGAGGCAATAATGGATTCTTTATATTTTAATAAAATAAGAATCCTTATACTATTTTCAGACTATTTTGCGCTTCAATGTGTATACGATAGTGTTTTCTATTTTAGATTTATGCTCATAGAATGCAAGATTCATGTATTAGGTTCAGCATTAGCTAATAATTCTATGTATATATAGTACTTTGTCAGTTCTGATGGTGGCAATCATAATTTGATATTTTGAACATGATGATTTTCTTAAGACAGTTTTATGCTGTGAAGTGAATTGTTCTTAAACAGTAAGATATAAACTTGTAATTAACTTAGGGTTCCAGTACTAATGAAAGTCACCATGGAGACTCAGGCTGTCTATCAGTATACGCCTATTAAAGAGTTGCTCATTTTAAAGAAGATCAAAAGAACTTACATCCAGGGGGCATTTAAACAAGGCTGGAAATTGGGGTAAAATACAATAGTATATTCTGTAAAGCTGCAATAAAAAAGGAAGTGGCAATCATTTCCAACTGAGAGGCTCCCCATTGCTATCAACTGGAATTTTTTAATAAGAATGTTTAATAGTCAATTCTCACCAACAAGAATGAACTTCATATCAAGCCACTTTTTGAAACAATAGCTTGTTTACCCAGCATAGCAACCGTTGTAAAGCAACAGTTCCTAACCCTACTTATCTGGCCAGCTATTCAAGAACAAGGTGTAGGACTTCCTTGCTGAAAAAGTCCTGGATTAACCAAAGTCTAAAGGAAAGTCTGTGTGCGTACAAGTGGGAAACAGAAAAATGCCTTCCTCTACAACCTCTTTCCACCCCAAATCGAGCCAGTTTCCCTTCAGAACAGAATATCTCACTACCGTATTTAATGTAAACATTCCCACCTTAGTCCAGTAATTATGGAAACATCTGCAGCCCCTGAAGAATATGATTAATAACTGTCAAGTCACAGGAAAACACTCGATAACATTTAAAGAAATAATCCCTAAAAATGGAAGAAGGTGAAAATTGAGGGTTTGTTCTGAGTACTTCCACTGAGCATACCAACCACATAGCCAACTCTCTAGGGCCTATGGACCTTCAACTGAGTTTGAGGAGAACATGGGTTAGCAGATCCTAACAGAACAACACCTGGCTCTGCATTCATTTTAATGTATTTTATACATGAAACATATGCACAGTGCTACCATTATAACAAAAACCCATCCAGGAGGTTTAGAAACACTGAGTAAAATGTGTGGACGTGATGAGTACCTTGAATTGAAAACATAGTGGGCTTTTAATAGATGCATTAATTTTTTTTCTTTGGGCAACTGCTATTCCTAAAGAGACTTCTGATAACTGGTATTGGTGTAGGTGGAGAGTTCTTTCTCCACATCTGGATAAAACCTGATTTCCAACAACTGTATGCGCCAAAGATGAATTAGCTAAAAATTCAAAACAAGTCACATTCCACTCGCTGCGTACATATGAATGCAATAAACTAATTTTTCAGGCTGCCACAGAGTTCTGTTTCATTAATGGAAGAATTACCTCTGTTTGCAGCACAAACGAGCACCTATGAGTCTCATTCCAGAGTTGCACATTTTTGTTGGGTTTAAAAAATATTGCGGTAAAAGAACATTTTATGAAATACCCAAGGTAACTCAAATATAACCTGGAATGCTTTTGTTAACACGTCTGCTTTTATTATTTCTTTATCACATAATTAGAAAGGAGAGTAGCCATTTCTTTAGAAGATGGCAACGCAGAATCTGAACGGATACTGTTGGAGCCTTCCTCCATGGACACTAATGAACAAGGCAAAGAGGCTCCAGTTTCTAAGGAAACCCCGTGAGCTCAGAAGCTCTCTCCCAGTATCTTCTTCAGGAAAAATATGTAAGGTAAATACCAGCATTTAACTAACTTTTTAATCCAAATGTTTGGCTCGAAAGCAGAAGACTTTCTTCTACTGCTACTTCGGTCATCAAATGATTGACGCTCTGCAAAATCCACTTTCTGCTTTTTGGCTACATCTCTTAAAGGCACAACCTCTCATAAGACAACCCACCGAAAGGATATGTTTATGAAAGAGGTCAAAAACCCATCCCATCAACTTCCGTGTCCCAAAGCCCTCAGACCTGAGCAGGGAGGTCTGAGCGGCTGCTGGAGGATTAGGTCCCTGGAATGTGTCGTGCATGTGGTTTTACTTTGCAGCTAACCAGGCTTCCTCACACATTCTGATAACATGCCTGCGCCCAGCCCCATAAAAGAATTTCTATGAAGTTTCCACAGAACACGTGGGTTTTACATGACTTACAGTACATTGTCCTTACAATTTATAGGATTCCAATTGGTGACTTTTATTGCTAAATGATGTGTCTGGAACTCCTTTAACAAAACAAAACCTCTTTTTTTTTTTTTTCCTTCAGAAATTAGAGCAGTGAGAAACTGGCTTTCATGTTTGAAAGAAATCATCACATGCTCCCATTTACACGACATTGAAAATATCATAAAATAAACTCAGGGGAAGGTGTGACTTGAGTCCAAGCTTTTACAAGCTGCAATCTCAGGAAAAATGCAAATGAACACACTGCCCTCAGGGGTCCCACGGCTGGCTCCCCCGTGGTCTGTAAACCTCCTGGATACGCATTTGCACAAACCCCTGCACGTCTCTTTCCAACACTGAGCCTACTTTCCATCACTTGGTAACTGTTGATTTCCCTGCTAAATTGTAAGCTCCTTTAGTGCAGGTCCACACATCGTGGGTGCTGCACCACACCTGCTCAACTGAATCCAAAGTAAAACGACCCCTTTCTCTAGAATAAAAAAATCTGAGGGATTCCTCAGGCAGGAGAAGCGCAGGAAATCACAAAGTCAAAGGGAGAAATGGCGGGCGGTCAAGGGCGAATACTGGCTTTCCCTCTTCTCTCCTGGTCCAGGAAGTCACTTAGTACCAACCACACCAGGGCTTCCAACAACGTTCATCAATATGATGTTTCCTCCCAAATCTGCAGCTGATGGTCCAATCACCGCCAGAGAATTCTAGAATGACATGCCCAATCTTTTCCTGATGTCTCCACCTAACTGCCACTCAGATTCTTCAAAATCAGCATGCTCAAGACTCTCACTTCGACCCCAAATCTGTCCCCTTCTGTCTAAGTATTCATTCCATTTAGTGACAAGTGTTTCCTGTGTGCCAAGACTGCGCTTTGCCCCGGGGTAACAGCCAAACACAAGCTTTGCTTTCATGGAGTTGAGAGCCTGGGGAATAAACCACCTGAGAGATAGGTAAGGTAACGATGCTAAAATACGGGCAAAAACGATGCTGTCACAGGCCTCAAAGTGACATCTGTGCTTAGGGCTCAGGATGAGGAGCAATCAGCTAGGTCAGAGTGATATGGGAGTGGTGTGAGGAGGCATGTTTCGAACACAGGGCACAGTGCTGTAATGACTTAGAGGTAAGAGATACTGACATGATTTAAGGAATCCAAGAATTTGGGTGCTGGTGGAAAGTAGTCTTTGAGGGAAAAGGCAGTGACCATTGAGGCTATAGATTTAGGTAGCAGCCAGATCATGAAGGGCCCTGTAAACCATGTTTAAGGATTTAACCTTCAGAAGAGTGAGTGCCATTCAAAATATTTAACAACTTAGAATGTTTGCACCAACCAATCAGAACTGATGCTAGCCTGAGCCATCCAATCAGAAAAGAGCACCTTATCAATGCACCAGCTGAATGCAATGTTCCTGAAGAGTTGAGCGGTATCTGATATATCATTTAGAAAAGAAAAATCTCACTGTTAAAATGTGGCAAATGGATTTGAGGGAAGAAAGAATGGGGATTTGAGACCAGTTATTAAGCTGGCCCAGGTGTAATGGTCTAGGTCCGTGGTTGGCAAACTGCGGCTCGCGAGCCACATGCGGCTCTTTGGCCCCTTGAGTGTGGCTCTTCCACAAAATACCATGGCCTGGGCGAGTCTATTTTGAAGACGTGGTGTTAGAAGAAGTTTAAGTTTAAAAAATTTGGCTCTGAAAAGAAATTTCAATCGTTGTACTGTTGATATTTGGCTCTGTTGACTAATGAGTTTGCCGACCACTGGTATAGGGTATGATTCTAGAGATATTAGAAGATAGATTTAGCAGAAATATTTGATTAGCCTTTTAGTGAAAGGAATGGCCAGCTAGATGAACAGTGTCATTTACGGAGACAGAAAGCACTGGAAAAAGAAGGCTTATTTACTTGCTTGCTTATTTGTGAGGGTGAGGTGGGATGGGGAGAATATATAGGTCACAACCTCAGTGTGACACAGATTGACTTTGACCTTTCTGAGGGACAGCCCACGGGTTAAGTATGAAGCCAGGAGACTGTGACCTGGGGATAAAGACTGGGGAGGAGTCAGCAGGAAGAGAAAGCATAGATGAGGGAACCTAAGGAGTGTGTGCAGAGTCAGAAAAGAAGGTAGCTGAGGGAAGAACCCTAAGGACCCAGTACCTTGTTTTCAACCAACCTAAAATTTTTAATTCCAAAAATCTGCAAATCTAAAAGATGGCCATGCCAGCCCAGCTGGTGTGGCTCAGTGGTTGAGCATCGACCTATGAACCAGGAGGTCACTGGTCAATTCCTGGTCAGGGCACATGCCCAGGTTGCAGGTTTGATCCCCAGTAGGGGGGCGTGCAGGAGGCAGCTGATCAATGATTTTCTCTCATCATTGATGTTTCTATCTCTCCCTCTCCTTTCCTCTCTGAGACCAATAAAAAAATATATTTTAAAATGCACATGCTCACATGAAAACTACCCTGTTAGTATAATGATACACATTTGAAAATATGACTGCAATAAATATTTGAAATAAAGGATCAAAATAAAACTGAAAAACAACATAAACCAACAAGAAACACCAGATTGACTTCAAAAATTTTATAGGTAAATCCTGACTCTCTCTCTGAGCAGTGACTCTGAGGAAGCAGGGGAAATTATCAATGTGATCAATCTATTACAGTAGAAGGAATCCCCAGTTCTCTGAAAGACGATGGAAGAGAATGAGAGCTGATTCTAAATGACATAAAGTAGACACTTTTCTTATAGAAAAACATATAAGTACTAGGCTACTGGACCAAATTCCATTTCACCTGCACATACCTTATCTTAGCACTAAATGCTCCTGTAACTTCTAAGTTGGCCCTGAAGCCTTCTACCTTCTAAAGCCTCAACCCCTCCGAGGCCCCCTACCTGGTTGTATGCTGCCCGGAATACACACTTACCTTAACTAAACACTTCACTCTATTTACCAGTTAGGGGAACAGGGGGCCCAATGAGAACAACATAGGGAAACAGAAAGTGGTCACAGAAACACGGTTGACAGGAATGCTTAGCTGAAGACTGTACGTATTTATCTTGTTTACTAACAATGAGCTGTGTGCTGTTTTCTGATTTTAGATTTTGCCTTAGGGACTCCTGTTACCTATTTGGCCCATGTGTAAACTAAGCATGCATTTAGCAAACCAATAGTAAGAGGATTGGAAAACTGACTTTTGCTCATAGTAACTATGAATGAAAAGAAGGGGGAGAATTTCCTCCCTGATAGGTTAAAGAAACATCTATTTTTAAAAAAGTTGAGCTAAAATTTAGAGCATACACTTTAGTTAGCAAAGGGATCAGTTCATTTAAAAATTACCCAGGTCAGTTAATCAGCTGTTTTATTATGATTAATCTTGAAGGCAGTAATTTAAAAATCTGGCTCCACAGATAACACGTAGGTATCAGAGAACCAACTTCCTGAAACTGGGAGTGTGTGAGGAAACGGGGTAAATGCTGTGGATGTATCCATATCCTCATTATTTTTCCCCGCGGAAGGACCCATAGTTTTTATGTGATTCTAAGGGGTTGTGCACTAACTCTGTGGTAGGCACTCGGGTCGCTAGTGCACAAAACAGACTTGCTTTTGCCTTGGTGGAGGAGATAAATATCAATCAACTAATGATGACTATATTATTATACCTATAGGATTATAAGCTATAGTAAGTGTTTCAAAGAAAAGTATGAGAAACTATTAAACAGTTTCTCATAAATGCTGGGCCTATTTCTGACCTCTTATCTCACGGAGACCAGAAAAATCTCCCAGGAGGACTTCCTCATGCCACGTCAAACTTGAGTTGAGACCTGAAGACCTGGTCCCTTCGCCAGGAGGGGACTGGAAGGCCAGGATAATCTACAGGAATGTGCAGAGGCTCTGGGGCGGTGAGGGCTCCCGGAAACTGAAAGAAGCCTCTAGCACTGGATGACAGGAGGTGAGGTCCGGGGCAGGTGCCGCTGCAGAGGCAGCACAGGCAGACATTCGAGCTGAGACAAAGGTGTGGGGCTTCCTCCAGGCACAGGGAGGTCCCTGGGAGGCCTGTATGCCTGAGACGGCCCACATCAAATGTGCAATTTTTAAAAGATCACACGTTGGGCCAGTTTAAAGAATGGATCGGGAAAGGGGACAGAGAAGCAGGAAGAGCAGACAGAACGCTGTTTCATTGGTTGGAAAGAGCGTCAACGTCTTCTGGACTACAGGGGTGGTGGTGTATATGGGGGTTCAAGACACTGGAGGGGTGAAATTAACATCTGACTGGGTGATGGGCTGGATTTGGGATGACGAAGATGTCCGAAGGGACCCTATGTTTCTGACTAGAAATGATGTCACCTGAGGAGAGAGGCACGCTAGAAGACCAGGGTTCTTTGTATGGTGGTGGTGTTGTTTTGGATGAGTTTGGTTTTGGGAGAAAAAGCTGGTCTGAGGAACTAGTTATACAAAACGTGTGGGTATCCATATCTAAAGAAGACATATTTTGAGATATTTAAATATGAAAGCAGTAGGTAATTTAAATATGAAAGTCCTATTTAATAAATAGTATGCTATAGAAGGTGAGACGTTTTTAAAAGAAAATTCATTTTAAAATGTTTTCTTTGTATTAACAAGGCAGAATAAAATTTATGGAAGAAATTAGTAATAAAAAGTAGCTTTGTATATTGTGAATTGGCAACTGATTTTCACCAAGAAAAATAAATTAACAATAAAAAAACGAGGAATTTATGTAAAAGTTTCAACAATAAAGAATTAAAAACAAAACAGAAATATAAAGAAATAAGCAAACAAAACAAGAAATCCCAACACTACAATGGTTATTATTCAACTCTACATCTTTAAAATATGAGCACTTTGAAAGTAAAATTTTATCTCACAATTAAATCTAACAAGTCCTTTATAAAATGATGATTAATGAGCTCTGAACAGACAGATTTGATGAAATAAATATTCAAAATTCATCTTTGGGTCTATCCCAGGTCATTCCATTTCTAAAAGAAACATGACCCTTCGGTATTTGGAAAATGCAATTAGGATATCAATACCTTTGAAAGATCCGCCAAAGTGCTATTTGATTTAAACAAAACACCATAATAATAAACAGTATAACCTAGGACACATATCATATTGCTCAACTGAATTATTTAAAAATATACACTAGTGAATATATTCCATAAACTTATTTTAATTCCTACACCACCCATATTTCTTTTCTTTTTTAAAAAATGACTTTTTCCCCCCAAATGTCTCAGAAGGCCAAAAATGCTTTTATTGAGTTTGGCTGAATATAAAACCAGCAAAATTTTAATATTAATACCTTTTTTAAAGTAACTTTTTTGGAGACTATCCTACTGGCATAAATATTTCTACTTGATAGAAATGGTTTTTAGTTTCAACACTTATTAAAGGTTTGAAAAGTAACTCATTGTCAAATGAAAATTTTTATCCTCAAAGATCAACTTTGTATGTATGTGTGCATGCATATGTGTGCACACATGTGTATGTGTGTGTGTGCAAGTGTGCATGTGTGTGTACAGGAGTATACGTTCACACACATTCATATGTATATTTATTTTCTTCACTTGCTTTTGATCCTACTGCGTGGGTTCATAAAACATCACTTACTTTGTGAAATTACCATCAAAACCACAAAATACTGAAAGCTTAACGTTATCCCCCCAAACCACAAAATACTGAAAGCTTAACGTTATCCCCCCAAGAAAAGACAGGCCACTCTGCATTGCACTAGGTCGCTTTATGGGGGGTGGGGGGGGGGGAAATGGAGGCGGATGTGCCCGGAGGGGGCGCAGGTTGCGGGGCGGGGACACCTACCGTCTTGCTGAGGTAGCCCGTGCTGGTGTTCATGCACTGAAGCCCCTCGCTGTTGCAGCAGCCCCCACATCTGTAGACGGACACACATGGAGGTTTAAAGAAGGTGTTTGTGGCTGCTCCAAACTCCTTCCCCACATCTACACACACCTCACGTGGCATGCATTGAGTCTTTCTCCACTCATTATCAATACCTGCGAGTCATAGGGAAGGCCAGAGGTTACACAGAAGCCACCAAGGGGAGCGCCCCCAGCAGCTGGAAGCCACTTACATTTGATCTCAGACTTTACGACTAAAGATTCACAGATAACTTTACAGAAATCACGGACGGTGCCCTCAACTGCCCTGGGAGCTGGGATACGGTATCCTGCGAAACAGAGCAGCGAAGGCTATTTTCTAAAAGAACTAATTTCTACAGCCATGTCACAAGCTACAGTAGATGTGCTTCCTTAAAACGACACCGATATTCCCCAGCACGAATGTCTGGGTTTTAGTAAGAAAATGGATATTGAATACATACACTGAGTGGCCAGATTATTATGATCTCTGAACGCATAATAATCTGGCCACTCAGTGTGTGTGTGTGTGTGTGTGTGTGTGTGTGTGTGTGTGTGTGTGTGTATGTATGTATATATATATATATATATTAGAGGCCCGGTGCATGAATTCGTGCATGGGTGGGGTCCAGCCAGCCTGGCCAGGGGGAGGGGACATGGGCGGTTGGCCAGCATGCCTGCTGGTTGAACTCCTGGTCGAGGGGACAATTTGCATATTAGCCTTTTATTCTATAGGATAGACACTGAGTGGCCAGATGATTATGCGTTCAGAGATCATCATAATCTGGCCACTCCATGTAGATGTTCACACGATGTGCAGAGGCCATGCTCATCGGCTGCCACAGGCACCGCTTCCTGGGCTCCGAGCAAAGAGGAACATGAGGGATGTCTCCTCTTACGCTGAGATGGAAGCGAGATGATGGCCATCGTGTGGGACTCCCTTCAGAAATGATGTTCAGGCAGGCTACTTGGCCATGTGGGGCAATGTCATGGTGGCAGCTCAGCTACTTGAAACACAAGGCTATTTGCAAGGGGGAACACGGATCCCGAACCCCGTTTCCTCAGGAAAGTGCTCTCTCTTTTTCCCGCGTTTTACTTTGAGCACTGTGGACTCTTTACGTGCTGCCTTACAAAGGATGGACGTCTCCAATGTCCTAGTACATTTTCCCCATGTTTCTCTTAAAATAATATTCTTTGGAGAAAGAGTACATAGACTCTTCATGACTCAACCATGAAGCCTTTTTGTGTGGCTGGTTTTGTTCTGGAAATACTTGGCAATCTCAAACCTTTGTAGGCATTACTATCTAGTAACTGAAGGGAATTACTTGTGAAAAGTAATCCACCCGTTTACACTATGCCATGCTATGCAGCATCCTAATTTTGGGGGCACTTTCTGCGGGGTCCCTCAGGGGCTCCCGCAGAGTCCCTCTCTGAAGCCAGTGGCCTGTGAGACCACAGGGCAACAAGTGGTGCTTGCAAAGATGAGTTGGAATGAGTTAGAAATCAAACATTTCTAAATCCACACCAGAAAGAACACGTATGCGCAATTATGTTGTAAGCTACAGGATGTTGGCATGATGAAACTCACAGGCTGTGTGCAATGTCCTTATGCTTTAAAATTGGGCAAGGAGTTACCACCTCACGTTTAAAAGTTTAAGTGTGCTGGTAGGCATACACTCTTCCCTTTTTCTTTCAAGAAATCAACCTAACCACTCACAGTGAAATCCTAAAAGTGTGCCTTTGGGAAACAGCCTTTGCTTTGGGCCCTAAACACATTCAGCGGGCCCGGTGCTGAGATACAGGGCGCAGGCTGGCCACCCTCCGCTGTGCTGCCGTGTGACCCTCTCGTGTCTTTCCTCTCCCACACTTACTTTTCAAGATCTCCGCGTTATAATGCGCCGCGGCAAATTTTACAGTGTCTTCCGTCCTCGGGCCGACGCCGGGCTGGTCGTGGTCTTGCTGCCAGCCGCCTTTCCGCAGCTGGCACTTGTACATTTTCCAGTATTCCGGGTAGAGCACGCTCATGAGCTCGTCCACGCTGGACACCGCCCGCAGCTGCTCCTCCAGGTCTTTGCCCGCATACGCCTGTGGGAGAAACGCGCACCATCAAATACCCACCGGAGGGCGGGATGTGGAAACAGACGCACTGAAAAACCTGTAGGTTTCCTAGTGTACAGGCTGGATCCATATTAAAATAGGATGGATGACCCCTGGGTTAGATAACGTTCCACGGTAAAATATTCATACTTTGCATTTGAACCAATTCCACCATAAAAATGAAATCACATCTCCCGGTGAAAATATAAAATATATATGTGGGTTTTAAGACAAAAGTCGTGTGGTGTAATTTTTAAAATAATTCTTTGCAGGAGCTTGTTTTAGTGACAGTTCTTTTACATAAATGGGTAATTCAAAGGTTTGGAAATTCGGTCAAGGCTGTGTTCACTTCCAACATAAATAAAATTAAACTGAAAGCCACTCTCATGCTTTGCTTCATTTTTAATTATCGGCCCCGATAAAATGTAATTAAGCAGGAGCTTGAAATCAGTCTTACAGAAGCTCGTTGAGCATCAATAATCACATGAAGAGTAGGATTTCAACAACATCACCACAGAAAGGTTTACATATTGGCCGACGCTCCAGTATTAAAAAAATTAATCACTGAGATTTAGTCTGGTATGAAAAAGACATGGAAGAGACCAGAAAGCATTAATTCTGCTTACAGATAGGTAACTGTATACATTAGTGCATCCAAGTAAGTGGAGCATTCCATAGTACAGCCAAGTAGTTACTGTACTTAAAAAAAATAGATTTTTTTTCTAAATTATACTTAGAAATTATGGGAAATGGTACATTGTTTAACTTTATCTGCAAAGTGAAAGACAGAATGAAGTGTTTATATTATATTGTCTTGATTATTCCAGTTTTAGCGTCTAGATATAGAATACTTCGGACATTGGGCACCGCATCTGTTAACGATGCAGGTACCTGCCTCCCACATCCCCCAGTCGCACATCTTGGATGAAGAAACTACATTCTAATTAGTAATGGCTTTGTCTTTCTAATTTTTTGAAGAAGAAAATTAAGAAATTTGCTTTAAAATATCAACATATTATCTCATTGAAAGACTTTTCACCAGTTTTTAATTATCCAAGATATTCTGAGGTAGGTGATCTTTATACAACATTTTGAGAAACACAATCTAATGTAGGTTTCCTGTTCAGTACAGAGCCTCCTGAGCAGTGGAGTATGAAATGTGTCCCCTCCTACTACATAATAAAATTGGCTATGGATTTTGGGGTTTCCCTTTCTCCCTTTATTGTGTGAATTGAGCATAATAAAATATTATGTTATGAGAACATTGATATGTCTCCATTACCTTCTGGAATATATGGGATGATTCTTGATATGCCATACAGCTATACTATATTTCATTCCATTGAATATATGGAGGATGGGGATGGAGAAAAGACCTCAGCTTCAAGGAAAGTGACAACATATCTTCACACAGTTTCCTAATTAAATGTTTATGAAACATGTGTCTCGGGAAATCTCAAATATGACACAAAATGCAAGAATAAAAAATGTTACAGAATCGAGAAGGTCTGCTGCTGGAGAAAATCCTTACTGAAGTGTACGGGTATCTGTGGTCACTGCTCCCTGAGGGCCATGTCACAGAGGGTGGCATCTGCCTGCTGGCCTCGCCCTTGCACACATGGCCCTGTGTGCTTGGTGGGTCCCTGGGTTCTCTTCCCCAGAACTCAGCCAGAATTAAAGTCAGGGTGTGACCCAAGTTGACCACAAGAATCTCACATGAAACAAGCGTGAATGTTCACTCTACCAAGAGCAGGCACACTATAACCACCCATGTTCTGCAGCACAGGAAAGACGCGTACCGAATACTAAGAAAGGGTGGTGGTGAAGAGGGGCTTCCAATGAAGTGTCACTTGAAGTTTTAAGGCAAATAAGGTCTGTACTTTAAAATCTAGAAATGGGAAATAACTATAATTATATATATATATATATATATATATATATATATATATATAGAGAGAGAGAGAGAGAGAGAGAGAGAGAGAGACCAATAGATCAACAGGAGAAAAAAATAAGAATAAGCATACAATTCACAATAAAATACAATATTAAAAAATGGGAAAAATACTAGTAGAAAATAAAGGTTATTGTACATATTTATATTCTTAGGCAGAAAAAAGGCATAAGGGAGAATATAATAATAAAATGTAAACTATCTGTATGGTAGAAAACACTGTAAACAAAATAAAAGACAAACAGTAAAGTTGGAAAACTATTTGCTATACACATGAAAGATGAAAAAGGACTAATAATCTTAAAATATCGCAAGAACATGTTAATGAGAAAAAATAAACAGGCACTTCAGTAAAAAGTGGGAAAAGAACTTGAACTGAATATTCACAAAGACTAAATATGTTATATATATATCTTACCTAATAATAGACAAACATGTAAATTGACCGTACCTCCGCTACACCCACAGCCAATCAGAGTGAGTATGGAAATTAGAAGGCCAAAGATGGCAGCCGCCCAGCTGCTCCAGGCGAGGAGTGGCCAGGTGGGGCAGGACGCCTGCCATGAGAGGGAGGGCGGGGGGCAAAGGGATCTACAGGAGTGGAGTGCCGCAGCAAAGACAAGACTGCAGACTCCAAAGTCTGCAGCAAAGACGAGATGGCAGACTCTGGCCAGAGTCTGCAGCAAAGATGAAGAAGGCAGACTCTGGCCAGAGCAAAGGCCTGGGTCCCGGGTGCCAGAGGAAAACTGGTACTGGAAGCCAAGGGAAGGAAGGCCTATTGCATGAATCTCTTCATGCAACAGGCCTCTAGTATACATATATGTATATATTCAGTGATGGCAAAAGTGAAGAGAAGTATAATCCCTTCCAATCATGGTGAGTATATAAATTTGTACAGCTGTTCAAGAAAAATGTGCTATTTCAAGTCAAAGGGCCTTAAAACAAGCTCCATTTTAGACAGCAAATTCACTTTGGAATTAAATTTTCTATCCAACAGAAATTATAATTATGCCAGATATATGTACAAATTTATCATGAGGCTGTTTATAATAGTGAATTTAAAAATCTATACAGATAATAATAAAGAATTGATTAAATAATGTGTAGAATAAAAAGAAATTAGCACAGAAAGTAATGCCATGAGAGTATAAAATAATGATAGAGATTTATAATTTAGACATGAAAAGAGTATATTCTATGCATGTGTAGAGTATCCAGTTTATACACAGTATATGCATACACACAATATTCATTATGTAGTACTTTCTGTGAACCCTGAGAAAAAAGATACCTACTAAGAAGGGCTCCTGGTGGGGTGGCTAACTGGGCTCAAATTTTAAAAATCAGAGCCTAGCCCTAACTGGTTTGGCTCAGTGGATAGAGTGTCAGCCTGCAGACTGAAAGATCCCAGGTTCGATTCTGGTCAAGGGCAGATACCTTGATTGTGGACACATCCCCAGTAGGAGGTGTGTAGGATGCAGCTGATCAATGTTTCTCTCTCATGGATGTTTCTAACTCTCTATCCCTCTCCCTTCCTCTCTGTAAAAAATCAATAAAATATATTAAAAAAAATAAATAAATCAGAGCCTAGCAGCCATTTCTGCCCAGGGGCCTCTCACACAAACCATACTTCAGGGAGAAGCCTGCACTCAACGGCCCGCCTGCACTGTGTTCCTGCCTGCTGAGCCAGCCCTTATACAGGAGCTCCTGGGATCCTATTTCCACCAACCAATAGAAGCTGTGCAGGTCTGACCAAACATAGTGGCTCTATTCTGACCAATCAGGATAGTACCTTTTGGACCAATCAAACATCAAGGATTTGGAGTCCTCATTTGCATGAGGAGAGACCATAGAGGGACCTGGGACAGGGACTTCTGTCCACATAGGCCAGCTCCCCTCAGGCTCTAAACACACTTTCCCTTTCCATGGAAGACTGAAGCCTGCACGTCCCTGGCTGAGCTGAAACACGGAAGAGGTATCAGGTGCAGAGCGGAGCAGCCCAGCACAGGCCAGAGCAGACCAGCAAGGAGCAGACCAGAGCAGTGCATGGCAGACCATTGCAGAGCAGAGCTGTCTAGCTGGGAGTGGCCTGGCCTCAGGGCCAGCTGGCTCTGCCTCACAGTGGAGCTGTTTTGCACTGAATGAAGTTTCCTTCTTCACCGAACCTCAAACTGGGGATTCCTGCTGGCCTGGAATTGGTGCCAAGGATCATTGGTTGACAAATCTTTTCACATGTGTACATACAGTATTAAAAGTAAAAGATAATGCAGCAAAAACAACAGTTGTATTCCCCTAACTGCAGGATTGAGGTAATTATTATGCTCTTTATATATTTCTATATTTTTAATAATGAACATATATAACAACATATTTAAGTAATCGTGTCTAAGCATATTAGCAGGCAGTTCATAGTACTTGCTCATCTCAGCTTTTGATATACTTTGTTCTTATTTCTGCATAGAGCATGCCTTCAATGTGCTATCTATCCTATCTAATAATAGACAAATATGCAAATTGACCATACCTCCAACACACCCACAAGCCACGCCCACCAGCCACGCCCACCATCCAATCAGAGCGAGCATGCAAATTAACCCAAACCAAGATGGCTACAGCCACAGAGAGCAAGGTTTCCTAGGTAACAGAGGAAACCAAGCTTTCCGCCTGCCCTGGCCAGGCCTAAGCCTCCACTCAAGCTACAAAGTTTCAATTATAGAAGGTAAACAAATTCAAACAAATGGCGGCAGAATGGAGCTTGAGAGAGCAGGCCAGGGTTGCCGCTGGCAACAGGGGAAGCAAAGCTTCCCACACACCCTGGCCGGGCCCCACCAGCTTAAGGCAACAAAGTTTCAATTATAACCCCAACACAAATGGCTGCCGGCCTCGGAGGGAGCCCCAGGCTTGGCTCTGCTCCAGGCTACAAAGTTTCAATTGTAGAAGGAAAACAAATTCCAGATATCAGGGCCTCTGCTTGGTTGCCAGGGGGCGTGGCCGGCCTGCAAACCACCACAGGCCCCTCGCTCAGGCCGGCCCACACCCCAAGGGAACCCCCACCTGATCCCAGACGCCCTTCAGGGCAAACCAGCTGGCCCACACCCCTGTACCAGGCCTCTATCCTATCTAATAAAAGAGTAGTATGCAGATTGACCATCACTGCAACACACAATATAGCTGCCCCCATGTGGTCAAAGATCCTGCCCCCCATGTGGACACAAGATGGCCACCACAAGATGGCCAGCAGGAGAGGGCAGTTGGGAGGCACCCGGCCTGCAAGGGAGGGCAGTTGAGAGGGACCAAGCCTGCAAGGGAGGGCAGTTGGAGGTGATCAACCCTGCAGGAGAGGGCAGTTAGGGGTGACCAGGCCGGCAGAGGAGGGAAGTTGGGGGCAAACAGGCTGGCAGCAGAGTGGTTAGGGGGTGATCAGGCTGGCAGGCAGAAGCAGTTAGGGGCAATCAGGAAGGCAGACAGGCAAGCAGTTGGGAGCCAGCAGTCCTGGATTGTGAGAGGAATGTCCGACTGCCAGTTTAGGCCTGATCCGTGGGCAGTCGGACATCCCTTGAGGGGTCCCAGATTGGCGAGGATACAGGCTGGGCTGAGGGACAACCCCCCTCCGTGCACGAATTTCGTGCACCGGGCCTCTAGTATATATATAAAAGGCTAATATGCTAAATGTCCCTCAGTCCAACAGGTCGCAATGACATGCACTGACCACCAGGAGGCAGATGCTCAATGAAGGAGCTGCCGAGCTGCAGAGACTTGGCAGTAGCAGTTTTTGGGTGATGCACCCTGAAACCAGAGAGGAGGGAGCCTGATTACTCGCAGGGCCACATGATTCCACCTTCATGGCCGTGGGTTATGTTGTTGCTGGGGCACTGTTGGCCCCAAATTTGGTTTACTGCACACTTGTGTTTGCGTTCCACACCCTGTACCACAGCAACTTTGCAGAGTGCCCTCTCGCACTCTGGGACCCCGTGGGGGATGTCGGAGAGCTGGTTTCAGCCCAATCCCCACAGGCCAGGTCAAGGGATTGCACCTGCCGGATAGACCCCGCTCATTCCACAGATGCCTTTTGAGCCACGGCGCCACCCCAGGTGCGGCTGGCCGGGTAGGGACTGCAGGAGGTTGGCTCCAGGGTGTGTCCAGCCTGTCTCGCCCAGTCCCGCCCTGCTGGCCACCTTCTAATTAATTTCCTTTCAATGTGCATGAATCCGTGCACTGGGTCACTAGTTTAATTCATAACAATCACTGGTGAAAGCTATCACAGACAAAAGGTAAAAAATAGCTTGATACTGAGCAATTAATTTACTTATTCCTACTAGACTTTAGCTATTACACTTGTGTGGAAGAAAAATAAGCTTTATTTGTCAAAAGACCCAGTTTTCCATCTTGGCTATACACCTTATTTGAGTAACAGGTTTTATTTCTTTGAACACCATTTAACTCTGTAAAATGGGAATACAGGGGACCCTTGACAACATGGAAGGGGGTCAGGTACACCCACCACTGTGTAGTCGAAAATCCACGTATAACTTCTGACTCCCCTAAACGTTAGTTTTCCCTCAGTGTCCACAGGGAATTGGTCCAGGCCCCTCCAGCAGACACCAAACTCGGTGGGTGCTCCAGTTGCCTATGAAATGGCACAGAACAATGCACACCACAGACTGATAACGGCACAGGCATTGGTTGGAAAAAATCTGTGTATAAGTGGACCTGCACAGTTCAAACCCATTTTGTTCAGGGTCTACAATAATGACCTTTTCCTCGGAGGTTTTGTGATAATTCAAACAGACATTTGCTATAGAAGTGTATTATAAATTTTGTAGTCAGGGGTGGGATTAGTCCAACATCAACAGTCCCTTTAAACAACAGTCAAGTTCCTGGCTATGCTGTATGTAAATTTAACACTCATTTAATAGTTTTATGATGTGGACAATGCACGGGGAAATGCACATGGTTGAATTAAGGAAAATCTCCTCTCACTTAAAAGCATACACGCTTACCAAATACTCATAATCAGAACTGAAAGAATAGGCAAGAGGCCACTGAAGGAAAGTTTGGTCACACTACTTCATTTTCACGAAGTGGCCAAAAAGGGCCATAGGCAAATCTGGCTAGTTGTCCAATAAACCTATATTTGAGGGAAGAGGGAGGAAATAGCTTAATGTTCAAAAAGGAAACAAGTGACATTTATATTCTTCTTAAAATGCACATACATAATCTTTAGAAATCTGGCTTAAGTCATATTTTATATTTGAAAAAAAATGTATATTGTCATGAGTAATTTCATAAAATGAAGGAAAAGGAAGATTACTTGGTCAAATTATCAGTTTGATAAGGTAGGAAATGTACTAAAAGATTTTGTGTGTAATTATTTTATTTTTTGATTAAATTTATTGGGGTGACAGTGGCTAACAGGGTCATATAGGTTTCAACTGTACATTTCTATGGCACATGATCTGTATATTGTATTGTCTGCCCACCACCCAAAGTCAGATCATCTTCCATCACCATATATTTGACCCCCTTTAACCTTTCCAACCCCCACCTCTTCCCCTCTGGTAACCACCATACAGTTAGTTGTCTGTCTCTATGAGTTTCAGTTTTATATCCACTTTGTTCAGGGTGAATCATATGGTTCTTGTCTTTTTCTGACTGATTTATTTCATTTAGCATAATAGTCTCAAGGGTTTTAAAAGGAAATATTTTTCATATTATTCATCACCTTCGTCATCTCTTTGTCCTAGAAAAACACATTATCAGGAGGAATCACTGTATCATGAGGCAGTGGTCAAGGCCAAGAGCTACACTTCCATTCGCTTCTCTTTCTTTGGAAAGAGGGTCAGAGCCATTATTAGAACTGCGGTGGCTGAGTTATTCTTCCCCTGAAACGCCAAGGGGCTCGCTGTTCATCCTTCTTGCTCAACCACGGTGGTTGCATGACAGAGGAGCTGTGGTTGTTCTGTCTCCTTCCGCTAACAGTCCTTGCTGGGCAAATGTGCACATTTAGTAAGTATACCCTAATTACTTAAAAATACCCTTTTAAAACAAAATTTGGGCTCGTAGCAGAATGGAGAGGATTTTGGATTTGAAAATGCATCTAATACACTGCGATAAAATTAAATTTTAAAATGACCCTTTGGTAAAGAATCATCCATGAATATGGGAAACCCAAGGGTATTCTTCTGAGGAATAGAAGGGTGTGAATGTTTGCAGAACCTCCGCAAACCATTTTACCTAATGTTTCAGTGATGGTGTCCGAGCAGGGCCCTTTCACCCACAGGGCACCCATCATCCATGTCTACCCCCACCTGATGTGCCTCAGACAGAGAACCCTGGACGCAGAGATTTAAATTTCAGTTTAATGTTGGACATATTTGATTGGAACTTTTAAGTTTTCATTTAATTTTGCCTAATCCTCTCAAATGTTTTATTGGAAATGCTGGAAATAATGCCATAATAAAGAGTGGATTAAGAGCATAAATTATTTATTTTTAAAAATAAAAGTCACGTTTTTAGTTTATCTCATGTATGAATTAACTAAAAAAATAAAAATTATTTCATCCAAGTCTGAGTTAAGTAGACTCTTAGAAAATATTTTAAATATTCATTTTCAATTACGTTATCGTTTTAGACAAGTTTCTAATTTAATGCCAAAGTAGATACACATCTGCCTAATCAACGCAATGGACAATGGGATTCCATACACACTGACTTCTTGCCCCGGACGCTGAAAGCCACTCACTTGCCTCTTGTTCGTCTATGGCACTGACTTCCGTTCCTTGCAGAAGGACAAAATGATCTCAGAAATATTAATTCCCACTTTTTCCCCAGAAATGATTGCTAAAACAGCACCAGGTAGGGGAAGCCAAGAATAACAAGTATATTTACTGCCTACGAAGGAAATGCCAGGGAACCAAAACGGATTACTCAAATATTCCAAGTGCATCTCTCAGAGAGCCGGCTCTCCAGGCATGACTGCCCCCAACCCCCGCCCTGACCCCCAGCGTCATCGGGCCATGTCTGCTGACATGTTTGCTTCCAGACTGCGGGGGTGATGCTACGGGCACCAGTGTGTAGACCAAGGAAGCTGCTCGACATCCGTGCCCAGGGGTCCCCTAGGAAACCAGCGTGACCCAGGCCCACGTGTTAATAGAACTGCTGCTGGGGGCCCTGCAGCTGAGTAAGGGCAGGCCTGTCACTCCGTAGCCTCTTGAGAACAAGTCACAAGGTGCCAATTGTGCAGGGATTTCACCTTGTAAAATCCCTAGAGACACCAGGATGCGAGACCGAATGGGCGGAAGACACCAGCCGCTGGACTTTCGCTCTTAGGGAGACGTATTTCCAGGCCAGGGTAACCCACTGTGTTTCTCTTTACACAGGCATTTTCTCAACAGTGTTTCTTCATTTCATGACAAGAAGAGAATGGAGTTTAGACACAGGCTTCCCAGGTAAGTAAATTGGAGATGTTTCAGAACTGTTTTCCTTTCATTGCTTGTAATTATTTTGCTGAAGATTTAACTAATTTCAAACACAACTTTTACATGGTCTTTTCAAAATTGCTTAATAATTAATCTTGAGGTTAAGTATATTATTTAATGTATACCTCTGATGCCCCAAATTTTATCATTGATGGACAAAAATTAATTGCAATTTCATTTCCTTCCTCTTCTAAGAGTAATGTCAACAATGGTTTTGTCAACACATTTGAGGTTCTCAATGATATTAAATAACATAAGTCTGCATATATTAGGCACTCAAGGATAACAGTATAGTGTGGTAATAGCAGTAAACACATGGACAATAATTATGTTAAGGGATATTCACTAAACTACATAAAAGGTTCAATTCTCAATTCTCATAGCATACTTCAATATTACCTCTTATTATTCTCTTAAAACCTCATTTTAGCCTCTCACATGTACATGTTACTTGAAATCACACAGTGAATACACAGAGATATGTTGCTGATAAATGACTAATTGAACTCTGAGTTTTCTAGCGGAGATCATGTTTTGGAGAGTCATATATGTACGGTACAACACAATGCTAAGAGCATGAGATTGGGGCATGAGACTGGGTGTTTTAATCTCAGCTTCTCCACTTGCTATGAGTGTGACTTTCTAGGATCATGTCCCCATATGAAATATGAAGACTATGCCCTAGCAGGTTTGGCTCAGTGGATAGAGCATTGGCCTGTGGACTGAAGGGTCCTTGATTCAATTCTGGTCAAGGGCACATGCCCAGGGGGTGTGCAGAAGGCAGGCAATCAATGATTCTCTCTCATCATTGATGTTTGTATCTCTCTCTCCCTCCCCTTCTCTCTGAAATCAATAAAAATATATTTTAAAAAAGAAATATGAAGACTGCTGTAACAATTACATGAGTTACTTTGAAATAAGGTATGTAAGTAGCCCAGAGATTTTTTATGCTAAATTTTTAACAAGTGTAGAAATGATATTAATAAAACCTCAAGCCTATGGTTCCATTTTATTATAAAATTTAGATAATAAAATGTATCTTATAAAGCTACTGTGTGTTAATATTTATAAAACATGTAGGAAGAAGGCTGGTACATTCAGAAGTCACCTGTCTCTGATAATTTAAATAAATAGCAAAGGAGGGACATTTGTATGACTTTACAGCATTTATTGAAGGATTCCTATCTGTCAGACTGTCCTAGGCATGCTGGTTGTAAACAAGGTCTTTCTTCTCATTGAGTTTACAGGCTAGAAATTATATAAATTTACTAGAGGCCCGATGCACGAAATTTGTGCAAGGGGCTCTGCCCTCTCCGCCCCGGCTTTGTCTGGAAGGTCATCCGGAAAGAAGTCTGGAAGGTCGTTCAGCTGTCTGGTCTAATTAGCATATTATGCTTTTATTATTATAGATTATTATTATAGATTTTGAGGATAGAGATATTAATTATAAGATTCTTACAGTTGTTCTTTCCATGGAATGTGTGAGTTTTAAGGCATACCTGTTTTGTGTATTGGAATTAATTCCAGATGCACCTGTTGCTTATGCACTTCTGTGTCTAAAAGATTCCAGATTATGTACTAAAGGGGCAAGAAGTAGAATTGGAATTTGTTGCTATGAAACAATGTTGAGTAAAAAACAAAGTTAAATTATTTAACCAGAAGCACTGTTGTCTGAAACACAAAAATTCCAGTTTGTATTTTTACTAGCCCTTGAGCTCTAAACTTTCTCTTTATCATGAAAACCTATTTAAGAATTTAATTCAAAGTTAGCAAAAGCATAAGTTTTATATGTGCTTTTATTTTAAATTCATGTACTGATTGTATATGATTTTGGAACACAATTGCACTCTGGAAGGGGTATGTGAGTGTGTGTGTGTGTGTGTGTGTGTGTGTGTGTGTGTGTGTTGAACGGTTGGAGTATCCTGAGGATATACACTCAGTAAACAAGTCAACTAGAGAATGATGAAAGGTTATCACCATATCTAACCCACCACTAAGGAACTGGAAAGTGTTTCTTGGGGCAGAATTGCTCCCTGGCTTTGCGGAAAGCACAGACACTCTCTCATCAAACACTGACCCTAGACCCCTAACTGTTTACTTTAGGAACAACTCTGCTCAATCGGACAAAGTCCCAAAGGACAGACTTCCTTTGGCATTTTAACAAATATCAGGATGATTTTTTTCTTTCACGTTGCTCGCTGCCAGTTCATTTACTCTATGCCAATACATTCCCTCGCTGATTTCACACCATCTCCATCCTCCCATCTCTGCAGTCGATGGACAAACCTGACTCATACGCCATGAAGAAAACAGAAGATGTTGAAGGGCAACTCACTTACACACACACTCTCTCCCAATCTGTCTTCCTCCCTCAGGGAGAACTAGTAAAAGACTTCCTCTCATCCTCTCCAAAGCTGGTAACGCCATAGGGGCTGTTTCCTTTCTGTTCTGTGTAGAGCAACTCGCTAATCCTTTACCTTATTCTTTTTTAAAAATATATTTTTATTGATTTCAGAGAGGAAGGGAGAGCAAGAGAGAGATAGAGACATCAGTGATGAGAGAGAGTCATTGATCAGCTGCCTCCTGCATGCCCCACACTGGGGATCGAGTCCACAACCCGGGCATGTGCCCTGATCAAGATTAGAACCGTGACCTCCCAGTTCATAGGTCAACACTCAACTACTGAGCCACACCAGCTGGGCTCTTTTACCTTATTCATTCTCTCTCTCTCCCTGCCCCAATATTAGTCTTCACATTAGCATACAGATCGGCTGTTCTCTCAAATTAAAAAATACAAACATATGAGCTCTCACCCCTCCTGAGCTCCACCATCTCTGCCCCTTCACAGCTTCGTGGTTCTGGGGCACGCTCTGTATGTGCCCTGTTCCTCACGTCCCAGTCACTTGTCCGCACTCCAGCTCCTTTGTGCCCACTATTCCAGGAGAACCAGGTCCCACAACTCCCCTGGAAGCTATTCTTTGCCCCACCGCCTTCCTTCTGTCCTGTGACCACCTTCCTGTCACTGCATCAAAGCCAGGCGCTCTTTGTCCCCGACACCTCACTTTCTGCTTTCCCTTCTCTGGAGTGGCTGTGTCCTCAGTAACCTTTGCTGACTTTCCTTGTTCAGAATCCTCAATGTTTGAGTTCTCAGTGCCCAGAAATCATTACCCTAACATCCTCCGTATGCCCCTTCCAGGGACCTTCATCCAGTCCATCTCTGCAAGGAGGGTCTGCAGCTGAGGACTCAACACTCCAACTCGGATATCCAGGCCACCTTCTCCTCCAAGGAGCTGGCGCTAGTCCTCAAGGTCCCATTCCAACACATCAGAACTGGGATTCGTGAATTTCCTCTCCAGATCCATTGCCTCCTCAGCTCTTCCTGCTTCAATAACCAAGGCTCTGGGAATTCCACCTCTCATGTCCTTATACCTTGTTCGTAAGAAAATCCATCAGCACATGCTAAGAATCTTGCCTCGAAAATGCACCCATTTTCTCCAGGTCCATGCTAACCTGGTTGAAGCCTCTGCTATCTCCGGCCTGATTCCCTGCATCACCTTCACACCCTATCTTCTCGGGGGCCTCTGACTCTCACAGGGCAGGACAGAGGATCCTTGGGGAACACTCACTAAACGGTGCCACTTTCCCATGGAATCTGCTCAGTGGCTTCAGATGATGAGGCTCTAGCCCCATAGCATCCCGCAGGCACTCACAGAACCTGGGTCTCCTAGGCTGTAAGCCTGCTGGGAGAATTATATTGTCCTGCACAACACAGGTGGTGAAGTTTCCATGGAAACGCCCCGGACTCCCTGCAGCTTTCTAGCCACTCCCCCCTGAGAACCGCAGCCACGTGCTCTGGTTTAGCACCTCCCCTGGCTTTCTTTTCATATCACTCAGGCACTGTGCACACTAAGGTACTGACTCTTTATCTCACTCCCCACAGGCCGGTGTTGTTGCCTTCTGCCTGCTGTTCTATGGCAGATCTGGCCCCGATAAGAGCGAAGGGATAAGGTAAGTGCAGAAGGGGTAGCTGCAGTATCCTGTCATTTTCCATGTCATGGAATAACTCTAGAAAGAACACTTTCCTAAAACCAAAGAGAAACATGGAGAAAAAAATTTACAGGTAATTCTACTCAAATTTGATTAAAATTGCCAAAAAGTAACTATTGATAATGATGTGCTTGTTTTCTTAAGATGAATAGGGTTTCATTTAGGAAGCTGTTCCCTGTTTAGTCTGAATCAAGAAATAAAAAAATAAACACAATTTTCTTTTTAAAAATAACATTCTGAGAGACAGTATAATATTTGCATTTTAACTAGCTATTTCACCATATTAACATTTAAACTCGTTGACTAGGTGAAGTCACTAGTAGAGAAGGGCATGTACTCGGCTGCAGGCTTCTCCCTGGCCTGGGTCCTGGTGGGGGCCCTCGTAAGAGGCAACCAACTGATGACGTTTCTCTCTGTCTTCCCCTCTCTCCTCCACTCTCCCTAAAAATCAATGGAAAAATATCCTCGGGTGAGGATTTAAAAAAAAAATTGATTCCCCAATAAATTGTTTAATAAGAGCACATACATTTCAAGTGTGTATTTCTAGAATACATCTCTATAAATTGCACTGTGTGTTTACCACCCAGATACTAGCTATCTCTGTCTCTCTCTCTGCTAATGACTTCATTCCTCTTCTCATCCATCGAAATGGTTCCCCTTGTAGGAGGCCATGTTTCCACCGTCATTTCAGCTTGAATTGTTCTTTGGTCACTTAAGCCATATGTTGAAATTCATAACGAGGCCCTTGATTATCCTCTCTCTTAGGAAGTGGCAGTTTCCATCATCATGAGTCAACCGGTTCTCCTCCTGTGGGAGAGACTGTGCTGTGTGGACATGGAGACTGTAAGCAAGCTTGAGGGCTATACACAAGAATTTCTAAAACAAACATAATGTTTATATTTGTTCAAACTAAAATCAACTACTTTTATGGGCTATCAAAGCCTCATGTGATGGCAGCATTAGCTAACTGCTTTTGGGAAAACTGCGTGAAAGGAATTTGCAGACAACAAAAATCTCGTAAAAATTGTGAAAGCCAAGTGGGAGAAACTGAAAAGCAAAAGCATTTGCAAAGAAAGCATTTAGAATGAATATACTTTGTCTGTATGCATAGATACATAGTCATTACAAACGACGTACTCACACTCTTTCAGGTACAAATGAAAATGCCCCCCTGCTTTCCTTTCCTTCAGATGCTGCCCAGACTTTCTTTAGGCCGCACTTTTGCCCATATTTAATGGTGCAGAATACATACCATCCGGTACTTCCCTTATACGTAACGTGAGATGGCTTTGCAGTCTTGTGACGTTACCACCGTAAGATCAGTGTTTGCGTAAGCTTTTATTTCAACAATGTAAAGTTGGACACTTTAGAATAACCTTTGCCCATTTCCGTAGGCAAAAAGATAGTCTTCTAACTCATAGTTGACCCGGTTCTATTTTTTACACGTTACAAAACAGGACAGAAAAGGAAAAGAAACAAAGTCCCAGTAGATAGACACCACGGCCTTTTCCTTTTTCAGCACTAGAGGTTTTGGACAGAGGCTCTCAGGGCCAATCTTCCCGGAGATGAAACAAATGCTTATCTTCGCCTTTATAATCTCTGCCCAGTTTGGTGCACAGGAAGAGTTCCCTGGAGCAAGAGATTGTGAAACGTCACATTTAAGGACGTTCCGAGGCGTTCTGCTGAACGGTGACACTCTGAGCCGAACACTGCCAGGTTTAATCTTTGAGGACCCAACGCTGACTCGCCATTGTGAGGGGACACTGGCCACGCAGCATCACGCTCACGGCTGCAGACAGGTGCCTGCCATTGCTACGTGTTCAGCATCACTACTGGAAAGGACTCGGGAATTGTTTCAATGAGGTACATAAAATTCTTTCTCATAATCTATCTTAGGGAAACTGGCTCATTTAAATGGCCCCCTGTAATGTCTGAAATAGCAAAGGCTTTGGAAACTAATTGGCCTCAAATGAGACAGATGGACCTGCTCATTCAAATATGGATTCATGTCCATGCTTTCCTGTTAGAAAAAAAATGCATCAGTTCCACCTTGGACCATCGTCCATCTCCATGGAAACTCATGCCTTAATTTTTGTAAGCAGAGAATTCTATAAGGGCTCTAGGCCTGAACGTTATTTCTTGAATAAGAAGGGAAATATGGGAATAATTAGCACCTAAATCACTCAAACAAAAATAACAGGCTGCATGCTTCGGACGATGATGGCTTTGGATGTCATTGCTTGTTAAGGTTCACCCATATTTCATTATATGGGGACCACATTGAGTGCTGCTTTCTCTTGATTCATAACTTTCTATAACTCCTCATCTGTCTATGCACTCAATACACTAGTAGAAGGCCAGAGTGTAGTTTTTAGAGCTGGCCTCCGAGGTAAAAACTCAGCTGCATGCACATTACTTAGTCTCTTTGTGCTGCAACTGATTCTACTATAAAAGAGGTATAATGAACGCACCTGCCTCACACCTCCCTGTGATATTTCTAAGAGATGATGTATGCACCGAATTCAGTATAATTCCTGGTGTACACAATGAATACTTCATAGGCATGAAAATGTCTTCTCTGAGGCTCCAAGAAAAGCGTGCGTTTATTATTACTTTTATGTCTCAATTATAGTTTACTCTCAATATTATTTCGCATTGGTTTCAGGTATGCAGCCTAGTGGGTAGATGCTTACATAAAGTATGAAGTGATTCTCTCCGATAATTCTAGGACCCACCTGGCACCATGCATAGTTATTACAATATCACTGACTATATTCCCTGTGCTGTACTTCACATCCTCAGGACTGTTTTCTATCTGCCAATCTGTGCTTCTTTTCCCTTCCCCTTCTCCAGCCAGGCCCCGGAGCCTCTCTCCTCTAGTCCTCTAGTCAACCACTAGTCCTCTCTCTGTGTCTCTAAAGTTAAGTTTGTACACATACGAGGAATGAAAGACTCTATCTTCATGTCAGTGAGAATATCTCTTGTGATTTTTTAAATGTTAATTTTTTAAAAAATTAAGCATTCCATAATTGCTCCAATGTTTTCAATATTTCTAAATAGGGTACTGTTCACCAAATTAGAAACAATTCTCAGTTAAACACAGAGAGATAGAAACTACAGACTAAATATTTACCAGTGGCCTATGCGGTGAAGCATAACCCATTTTATTTTCGAGGATGCATTTAAAAGTAAGAATCCTTCTAGTTTAACAAATGATAATAATTTTTTTAAAACACTATCCTTAAACAAAATATCTGATGTATCAGCGTCTGAATTTTAAATGGTTATACAAAACATGCACTACTTATAAACTTGAGTGGGGATATTAACAGACCCCCATTTACTCAGATTATCTAATAAACAACCTAAAATGAAATGTAAAGCAACATTAAAGAAGAAATGTAAACTACCATGAAATTCAGAAATATGTTTTGTTAAAGGAGTGAATTATTATAAAGATGTTAGTTTGAAAATATTCTAAAAATATTATATATTTGTTCATTTAATGTCAGAATGTTAAATGTGAAATGTTTTAAGATAAAACAGATAAATTAATCCAGCCTTCATTCAATATTTCTAAAAATAACTTGTCTTTTAGTGTTCATATAATGTAATGCTCAGAATTAAAAATTACCTAAGAAGGAAAATATACGTTTCTTTACTTGATAAAAAAGGGCCCCCAAAACAATATAAAAGTGTTCTGAACAGAATCATCATTTAAAAAGTAGTCTAATTATAAAACTTTTAAAGGATAACTCTGCTTTTTACCCAATAAAACTCTCCTTGGAAAATCACAGCAATTCCTCATAATTCATTTTATAATAAGTCATTTCTTAAAATAACCCATGGTTCCCATTATACATAATTACCAAATTTAGTTTAAAATCTCTTCATATATTTTTATAAGCTGCAGACAAGGAAAACAGAAAATGAGCAGAGTATGTTTTGCAAATGTTCAGAGATTGTTCTACCTTCTTCAGTTGCTGATGAAAGGTTTATCGGTTATGAGGATGAGAAGCTGAACAGAAGTCTCCTAACGGCCACGTGACAGAATCCAATGCTAAACCCAGGCAACAGGTGGGAATGAACTACAGCTTAAAGCCATGAGGGGAAGGTCTGAAATCTTCTAAAAAGGAAGGTAAGACTAAGTAATAGGTTGAAGCTTTTGAATCCAGGTGCCAGGCTAACGTGAGGTGATGTTTTGTGATTTTTGTAACTCGATGGGCAGGTGACCGGGAGAACTGCACGAAGTCAGCTCTGGGCCAGAGGGCCTCTGCGTGTGGATGAAGTCACATTTCCAAATATGTAAAGCCACGCTGTGGATCAACGTATCACAATGCATCAGACACGAGAGTTTGGTAAAAACCAGGTAAACGATGGGGTGACGTGGTCGTTTCCACACTGATGTGTGGCCCTCACCATTTGTTCATGGCCTGCGGACAGCGAGGCTGGCCCTCAAGGCTACTCATCTTGTGCAGAAAAATGTACGGGAGCCCCCAGCCAGCAGCCGTGACTCTGCTGAGAAGCTGTTTGGGGCACTGTCCTCAGGCTGAGAACAGGGCCAGAAACACGCCAAAACCGTAGATCTGAAACTGTTTTCACAGGAACACACAGAAATGACCATTTCATGGCTACGTAGACACTTTAATTAAAACCAGCCCTCTCTAATAATTGGAATCCTCAAAATATTTACCAGACTTGGCTCCAACGGACTCTGGCTGTTAAAATATTTGGCATCTCTTGGAATATTCGGAAGAAGAAACTGCTACAGACCATGGAGACATTTTCAGAAGTAAATATTCCCAAAATGTCTTGAGCAAAAGCAAGAACTTCACATTTGTCCAAAGTTCAGGTCAATTTTTTTTTTCATTGCACCTTAAACAGTACATATACATAGTAGGACCTCAATTAACACTGATTGATTTAAATGAATAACTCAACGATGAAGGAGTCAATAGCAGACATTCAACAAATGTTTGCAGTGTAAAGTTATTGGCCCACTAATTAATAAGGTCAAAGAGAATTCTCTAAATTTGAGTGATAAATACAAGAAAAAAAAAGGAAGGTAAAGAGTAGATATTTAGCTTTACATTCTTTTTTAAAAATATATTTTTACTACAGGCCCGGTGCACGAAATTCGTGCACTGGGGGCGGGGGGGGGGGGGTTCCCTCAGCCCGGCCTGCACCCTCTCACAGTCCAGGAGCCCTTGGGGGATGTCTGACTGACATGGGCCTAAGCCGGCAATCAGACATCCTTAGCACTGCTGCAGAGCGGGAGAGGCTCCCGCCACCACCCCACCGCTGTGTTCTCCAGCCATGAGCCTGGCTTCTGGCTGAGCGGTGCTCCCCCTGTGGGAGTGCACTGACCACCAGGGGGCAGCTCCTGCGTTGAGTGTCTGCCTCCTGGTGGTCAGTGTGCATCATAGCGACTAGTCATTTAGCTGTTCGGTTGATTTGCATATTAGCCTTTTATTATATAGGATTGATTTCAGCCAAGAGAGGAGAGGGAGAGAAAGATAGAAACATCAATGATGAGAATCATTGATCGGCTGCCTCCTGCACGCCCCCAACTGGGGATCCAGCCCGCAACCAGGCATTTGCCCTGACAGGGAATCAAACCGTGACCTCCTGGTTCATAGTTCGATGCTCAACCACTGAACCACACTGGCTGGGCTACCTTTACCTTCTTAATGTGTATCAATGTCACTGACCAATATCTCCTGTGTTGGCTCATTTATACCCATGGAAGAATCTATGTACTCATTTTTAAACCAAAAGCTCCATTTGGATAGTATGTCTTTCCATAAAATCATCATCTTATAGAAACTGGAAAGTTCCAGAACACAGGGAAGGTTGTGTTTACTGGACTTAAAAATCTAACATTGCTGCATGGAAATATCCTCAATGTAAAAACACAGAAAAAAAAAAAAAGCTTATGCTAATTGCAGTTGATTTAACTGTTGAAGAAGTGACTTGGTTTGTATAAATCACTTGAGTGCCCAGGGCTATGGCAGTTGGACAATCAGAGTTGATGCAAAGTGTATCGGGACACTCTGTAGGCACATTAACCCTGAGGAAGCCAGGCCAGCGTCTCCTTGGGGCTTGATTTATCTGGTATGGTCGCCTTTAGGTTCATTGACAGCCATTGAGAAACTGTCAAGTGGCAACTGAATTATGCTGCCTATATCATGCCTCAGACCTCTAGCTCCTAGGTTCAAACTAAGAAGGTACACAGTGTCCCAAACACCCCAAAACACATTAGGTTGGTGAATCATCAAAAATATAAAGTGTAACCTTTACCGGAAACACCACTTCATGCGTAGTTTAAACAGAAATCTCTGGTGTAACTGTTACAGGTTGTGCCGTTTACTAGGAACAAAAGATTCTGACTGTTCCCAATCTCTACTCAGGAAAAGGTGAGCTGCGGAGACCGCAATGCTTTTGCTGGGCTTGTGTCCATATCCACGAAGAAAAGCTATCCATGATGTAGCAGCAAATCAATTCTCTGATTCTGTTAAGGGTTCCTTCCTTTTCTTCTCTTTCTCCATCTACTCTAAGTGCATATCATGAGTTTGGGATCAGAAAGACCTTGGTTCAAATCCTAGTTTCGCTTGCTTTTGTTTGTTTGTTTGTTAATCCTCACCTGATGATATTTTCCCATTGATTGTTAGGGAGAGTGGGAGAGAGGGAAAGACAGAGAGAAACATCGATGTGAGAGAAACACATCGATTGGTTGCCTCCTGCACAAGCCCTGACCAGGTCGAGGCCGGGGAGGAGTCCGCAACCAAGGTACGTGCCCTTGATGGGAATCAAACCCAGGCTCTATCCACTGAGCCAAACTGGCTAGGGCTCCACTTGCTTTTTGATTTATCTTCAAATAATTATGAAGAATCATTCTGAGTATCAGTTTTGTTATCCTTAAATGTGCTTCATAATAACTGCGCAGGGCTGTTCTGAAGATGAGAATGCTCAACGTGTCCCATACCCGCAATCATGCATTTTGTTGGCACTAGTTCTTACGTTGTCAAACTCTAAAAACAACTCTAATCTTAAGTCTGTTCAAATCCTTCTATGATTGGTAGTATCCATCTTGTCCATAAAGATGCCAACAGGCCAAAAATTAAATTTATTCCCACAAATACTTGGCGAGAACTGGGCCAGGGGCTGGACATGGCAGGTGGACAACGGGTCCTAATTTGCGAGGGGAATGATGCTGCTATCGAAGGAACCAGGGTCAGCTACCCGCAGGAGGGAGCCCAAGTGGGTGCGGGCTGCAGGGAAGAGAATCAGGTACTCAGGCTGGATGTGTTCAACAGGGACAGGCTGCCCAGGAAAGGAGACGGGTAAGGTCAGACCCAGAGGGAAGTCAGGGTGGACATGGGCCACGGACTCACCCCCATGCTGAGCTCGGCCCATTCTCTTCCTGCCCCTGGGAGCCCGCCTGAACCCAAGGACGGAGGGCAGAGCAGTCAGAGTTGGTTTGCAAAGCATTAATTTTCATCCAACAAAACACAAGTGCTGAAAATATTTATGGAAAATGTGTAATAAAGGATATATGCAGTATTGATATGCCCTAAAAATTGAAATGATAGCCAATAAAAATTATACAATAGAATCGTAAAATAAGGATAAATGATTAAAAGTCTTATAGACTAGAAATTGGGTGTATCATGAACCACTTTGGGGTTATTACACATTTTATATACTATATTATTTATATTATTTATATATTATATAGAATTTGTAATGAATGATTATGAAGAATCATTCTGAGTCTCAGTTTTATTATGGTTAAATGTGCTTCATAATAACTATTCTCTGTAATTATATATTATAAAATAATATGTAAAACAATATCTATGAAATGATATAATATGTAAATCATACATACATTATATAAATCATATGCAGTTGAAAATCTTCCAGCAGCATGGAACGTTATCTTACACTTATCTTTCTACTGTTTTATTCACACAAATGGCAAATGTGTGTAGGCATTTAATAGTGTATGCTATTCAGTGATTTTCAAACATTTACTCTGCGAGCTAAGCAACTCACCTTTCTGAACTCTTCCCTGGACCTCAGCAGTGTAAATGTGGAGCGAACGCTACTTCTGACCTGTGGCCCCAAATCTCTACACTACCCTTACCAGCAAATCCACAAAGACTTCTCAAAATTGAGAGTTCCAAAAATGCTGGTCACCCCCAGAAAGGAAAAGATAGCCACAGTTTCAAGAAACCTTTGTTACTTTTAAAAAATACTTGTCATCGTGACAATACTGTCCATGCAGAGGGCATTAATAAAATATACATGTAATAAAAACCCCACCCTAAGAAAGAAAAATCACTCTATGTTGAATACTATGTCTGGCAGTGAACTGATCTTGAACACTCCTTGCTGTGAAGTCACTGGCTCTGTCTGGCCATCAAGGCACTGGTTAGGTGACTATTTCAATGAGTTAAATGGTCCATTCCCAGCCTCTACTTCACACACACGCTTTCCTGTGAATGGGCGAATCCGGGATGAATGAGGCTTCGAGCTAGAACATAAAGAATGACCAGACATCGAGAGTCAGGGCAGCACATACATAATTTAAGACGAAAGAATGACCGCATTTTCTAAATGAAAAAGTAGTTCTTCATTCTCTTTACAACTTGGGGTCCCCACGTGAGGCAGAGCAACGGGCCTCCCTCCGGGGGACAAAGAGCAGTAAGACAACACGACTTTCAGGGTCAAAGGTGATGCACGCAGGAGCGCCGTCAGCGTCACTACCCCAATAGCTTGGTGATAGACAAGAAGGACAGAGTTGTTGATGAGCAAGCGGAAAAGAAGCCCCGTGAGCTAGCCGGGGCCTGGCGGGCTGCGCTGAGACTGCCCAGACCGGGTCTGAACGGGCCCGGTTTTGTGGTGGGTCACGTTATCGGGTCACGTGTGTAAGAGTAGTTTCACAGTAAGAGAAGACTATCTGTCTTTCAAAAATAGCTCTTAGGTAGCTGTTGTGTTACAATAATTCCTTTCTTGTAACACTATGCAAACGGAGCTCCTAGGGAGAGCAGGTTCCAGAATGCACAAGGCCTGACTCCCCAGGGGAGTTTACCAGGCTCCATGCTGGGAAGCCTACTCTACCCGGCGCTTACCTCACTTCATTCTGCCTCAGTGGCTTAACCATAAAATGGGAACAACATCCATAAGCAGGAGAGACTCAGATGTGCCCTGGCCCCCCCCTGCCTCCCGCCTGCGCCAGGGCACAGGGAGCTGTGTGACAGCTTGCAGCTGTGGCGTCGCGCTGGGCTGTTGGATGGGGGTGCTGTCTCGAAACCCAACAGCCCATTGCTCTGCTTATTATGCTTGTGTGCGGGGGGTGGGGGGTATCTGGGAGGGGCAGGTGAGAGCAGGCGGTGTCAGAGCATGCACAGCCGCAGGAGAGAGCCTGAGCAGCCGGGCCTGATCTTCAGGATTCAGAAGAGAAGTGGCACCCACACCTCTGGGACTGATCCGCGGGGATTCCTCCTGGGAGACTCCAGGGCCTGGACCAGGGCTGCCCAGCTGCCCCGCAGGCTCGCCCTGATCAGCAGGGCCGGAGACCCTGTCATCAGAGGTGGCTTGTTTTCTCTGGCCCCAAAGCCTCTTTGCTGAGACAGATGCGAGGGAAGACGCTGCTCTGCCGGAGTCTGGGAAGAGCTGGAATCAGAGCCTGGTTCCGGGACTTCTCGGGAGCAGAGGGTGCAGAGCTGAGCCCCTCACGGCCATCGCAGGGCTGTGTTCCCGCCTCCCTGAGTGACCTAGCGCACCGCTAAGCAAGGGGCAGAAAAAGGCCATTTCAAGTGCACGACAGACAGAAAGAGAACAACGACGTGTCAACCTGTCACACAGAATGATGGCTTCCGAATTTTAAAGACACACTTGCTCATTTGATTCAGAAATGCTGAGAAATCTATAAACTGACTAGAACGATGTGGCCTGACCTCTACCTTTTGAGTTTTGGGTTTCTGGGATGAACTCGTTGGCAAGGCCACTGGCTAACCAAGCCAATGAAGGCTGCATGCACTACTTCATGGCCTGAGAGTGCTTCCGCCCGGATTATCTCAATTGACTCTTACCACAAACTCCCGGGAGAAGCAGGACAATCCCGTTGTCCCTATGTTGCAGAGGATGAGCTTAAAGCCGAGAGATTCAACCGCGGCTGGGATCAAATAGAGAGCCATTAGGCAGAATGCAGACCCGGTCTGCTTCCCCAGATCCCAAATTCCTTCCAAAGTTCATCACCGTGTGTACAGACTGGAAAATCGCTAGGATTTTCTGTTTCGCTCTTTTTAAAAAAAAGTAGCGCGGACACACAATATTACATTCGTCTCAGGTGCCCAGCATAATGATTCGAGTCATGTGTGACAACATGGCTGGGCCCAGCGGGCATGGTGATAAGTGAAACGAGTCAGACACAGAAAAACAAATACTCTGTGATCTCGCTTCTATGTGGAATCTGGAAAAAAAACCAAACAATGAACGAACAAACAAAGCAAAACAGAAACAGTCTCCCAGACCCAGAGACACGCGGTGGCTGCCAGCGGGCAGGGTCGAAGGGGGCTGGGTGAAAAGGTGAACGGGAACCAGATGCACAAACTTCCAGTTTTAAAGCAAAAGAAGTAAGTCGGGGATGTCATGCCTTTTGCAGGGAATACAGTCAACAGTATCGCAGTGGCTTCGTATGGTGACAACTGCTATGGTTTTCAGGCCAACATGTTTGTACCTGGGTGACCTGACATCTCCGTGTTTCACGTAAGGTCTATACGTGTTATTACGGCCCTTAGTTCCCTGTTGCTGCTGGAGCAAATGACCGCAGGCTCTGATGCATAAAACAATGCCAGTGTGTTTACATATTAGCTTGCAGATCTGGAGGGGAGAAGTCCCAAGGGCTCTCACGGGGCTAGACCCAAGGTGCTGGCAGGGCTGTCTTCCTTTCCAAAGGCTCTGAAATCAAACCCACTGGCCTTTCCCAGCTTCTAGAAGCTGCCACAATCCCTGGCTCACCTCCTCACTGTCTCCAAAGCCAGCAACGGCCAGGGCAGTCTTCACACCACATCACTCTACTTTTTAAAAAATATACTTATTGTTTTTAGAGCAGGGGTCCTCAAACTTTTTAAACAGGGGGCCAGTTCACTGTCCCTCAGACCGTTGGAGGGCCGGACTATAGTTTAAAAAAAACACTATGAACAAATTCCTATGCACACTGCACGTATCTTATTTTGAAGTAAAAAAACAAAACGGCAAAAACACCTGCATGTGGCCCGAGGGCCGTAGTTTGAGAACGCCTGTTTTAGAGAGAGGAAGGAAGAAAGAGAGAAACATCTATGTGAGAGAGACACATTGATTGGCTGCCTTCCCTATGCACCCCAACCAGGGATTGAACCACAACCTCGGTATGTGCCCTGACCAGGAATCGAACCCACAGCCTTTTGGTGCAGGGGATGATGCTCCAACCCACTGAGCCATCCGGCCAGGGAACACACCACATCACTTTGGATCTTCCTCTCCCACCTCCTTCTTCCACTTATCAGAGCTGTGGTTACATTGAGCCCCCTCAGATAATCCAGGATAATAATCTTTCCATCTCCGGATCCTCAACCATATCTGCAAAGTCCCCTTTGCCACGTAAGGTAACATATTCTCAAAACCAGGGAACAGGATGTGGGCTTCTTTAGGGACCATTATTCTGCCTACCACACAGGTAGGTTTGAGTTACAAAAACACCTCAGTGGGGCATGGGGGTGGATGAACATACAGGGAGCTATAGAACCTTTGTCAGGGGCCTGCTGATATTTTGTACTAAAGAGGGCTGCTATATAAGTAAATAACTTAGCCAAGTGTTCCCACAATTCCTCAAATACAGACTGTCACCCCGACTACACCAACATACGCATTCAGAGAGCAACCGCTTTACTGAGTATTACCTGTATCGTCTACTTCTACTATTACAACTAAGTACTTCCTAGATTTTACAGTTTGCCCTTAGCTGCGTTTCGTCTGTTGGTCCTTAATTCACAAAGACATAGACATGCATAAATGCATGTGAATTACCCTATGCAAATGAGTACTGTGGAAGACCCTGTCACTGCCTGGGCCATGTGCCCATGTCCTCACTACATCAGTCACTTCCAGTCCAGCTGCATTGATTGCTAGCCGCCTGCTCTGAGGGCCAGGACTCACTCCGCACACCTGCGGCCGGCCATGCTGGGATGCTGCTCTCAGACAAGCCCTCGCCAAAGCCTAACAAGACAGGGTGTGCACGTGTAAACAGCCCTGCCCCCTTGCCCCTCAGCTGGGGTAACTCTGAGGTGCACACTCTACAGTGATTCCCAGGGGTCCCTGGTGGAATGAAACACCAGATACAGTGGGAGCTCACTTGACAAGGAGCCATTTATTGGGTCCTATCCAATCCCATTTCATCTCATCATTTCCTTACTAATACACCTCCCTTACTTCAAATCCCCGGGATCAATAGCATGATCCCACTGATACACATATTCACAGTCACAAACCATGAGTACCCAACCCATGAGTCTGTCTCTCCCTGAGAATATGCCACAGCATTCTTGGTGGCCTGCCTGACATTGTCAGCTTGGGTATTGGACTACACAGATGGATCATGTATCCAGGTAATTTGTGCTGACTTAGTGTAGGACAACTCCATTCCCGGGGCCAAAGGTGATTTGGTAGATGTATTCTTCATATGTACCAAACTTACTAGAATAAGGTAGCACCCTGGGGCGTCCTGTAGCACAGGTTAAAGACTACAGGTGAGGTTCCAATGTCAGCAGAGCTGAGTTCAAATTCGGACTCTGCCACTGAACTCGCTGAATAACCCTGGGCGAGGTGCTTACCTCTCAAATCCTGCATTCTTTATCTGCTAAGTGACAATAACAGAATTACATTTATAATGGTATTCTGAGAATGTTATGACACAATATTTTCTTACTTAATGAAGTGTACTAAGTGCTTATAAATGTCCTTTGGATGTCAGGCATTATTAGGATCTGGGAGTTCAGCTATGAATAAAACACCCCAAAGCCCCCCCGACTTTCTAGTAGAGAGGGAATCAATTGTTAAATAAAGTGATAAATAGATTTAAACACACGAGGCAGGGATGGCAATAAACTGAGGCTCCCGATAGGCTCTGGGTGGCCACTTGAGAATAGAGAGCGAAGGGAGGGCGGTCCCTAAAGAACTGGTATAAACTAAGAAGCCCAGAAACCTAACTCGAAAGAATACGTGCACCCCTGTGTTCACTCAGTGTTACTCACAAGAGCCAAGATGTGCAAGCATCCCGAGTGCCCATCAGCACAGGAACGGATGAGACAGCTGTGGCACGTGTACACAGTGGAATCCTAGTCGCCCCTGAACAAGAAGGCAAGCCTACCTTTTGAAACAACATGGAGGGACCCGGAGAGCATTATGCTAAGTGAATAAGGCAGTCAGAGAAAGACAAGGCCCATAAGATTTCACCCATAGTTGGGAGCTAATGAACAAAATAAACTCACAAATAAAACAGAAACAGACTCATAGACACAGAGAACGGACGGACAGCTGCCGGGGGGGGGGGGGGGGGGGGGGCTGAAAAAAGGTGAAGGGGAAAAAAGAAAACATAACAATCGGTATTGAAGCTGGGACTTCCACCAACAAAAGGGAGCCAGCCATGCTTGTCTAGAGAACATTCCGGGCTCTGTGGAAAGAATGTGTTTACGTGGCAGACCAAAAAGGGGGGTGCAGTCTTTCCAAAAGGTGGGGGGCGGCACAGTGTAGTGGGATGGAGTCAGAGGCACTCAGGGCCGGGTCGCGACACGTCTTCCTCACCTTACAGTCCACGCCGGGGAGGCTGGGTTTTAGTCTAACTGTCATGGGAAGGAGCCACTGGTGGGCTGACACGGAGGAATGGTATTATCTCGTTTACAATTTTGAAAACACGCCCTGGCTGCCATGAGTAGATCAGACTCCCAGGGTATGAAGAGTGGAAACAGGACACTTAGGTTGTATGAGAATCGCCGAAGCCAGGGGTGGTGGTAAGCTTGACTAAGTTTTTCTTATTCAGGTTTATTCCTCATCCCCTAAGCAGCCACACTTGAGTTATCATGCTGATCTGAGACACTAAATAAATACCCAGCAGTTCCATTTCCTTCGCAGCAGTGAATGCATATTCGGATGACCCAGTAGCAAGCACCCATCACAGCAGACCCCTCTGGTGCTGGGCCCCGCGCATCCTTTCAGCCTTGGCGGCAGGAGCGGGGAACCCCTCTTGCTGACCAGCCTTGAATGAAATGTGGCTCTCCATCTCCAGCCATGCCACCTGGATGTCACCACCTTAGTGACGAGCTTCCCTAAGAGGTGCCATGTTGGACTTGCTGCTTTTTCTCACTTTGGGTAACTTGTCCCAGAAAATGCCCTCCTCTGCCAACCCTGGTTATCAGCAGGTGTCGTTTGCGGCTACAAAGTCTGAAACATTTCAGGATGCCCACCCCCTGCCCCGTGCTGCATTCAAACAGCAGACTTGATTCCTATGCGAGCTGCCAATCTCCTCGTCTCCGTAGATTTCCAAGCTCTAACCCTTTCTGTGCTCACACTAGTACAGGGCAGCTCCTGAAACAGACCCTGCTTCGTCATGCATGTAGTCTTGGCCGGCCCTTGCCAGGTCCCAGCTCTTGGGAGCACCTCCCATGGCCATCCACGCCCAGTGACTAGAGCCAACACCATCACCTTCAAACCCACTGTTATTAAGGTAAATTTTCAATACCAGAGTGTCCCTTTGATATGACTAGGAGACTTTCTAAAAACACTAAGAAACTCCCTCCAGAAGGGCAGTTTTCATTGTTACGAAAATTATCTTACTTCCTTAAATAAATAACACAGTAAAACATCACAACTGAGTTGTAAAAATTCACAAATGAAAAGCTAAAATAACATCTTACGGAGGTAAAAACTCAATGACTATACTATACTTCTTGTTGAAATTTAAAATGATTGAGATTCATTTTCCATTTATATTTAGAAATTAACTGTAACAGGTTTCCCTTTGGAAAGACTTCTTAGACGTGGCATTTTGGGGGTTCAGCCAATTCATCCAGGAGAGTGGAAAGAGGTACTTGTGGAAAATCTAACCGTTAGGACATTTCAAACATTATTTTTAAAGGAGTGGCATATGGAAACCGTCCATCATATCGATACCTAGTTTTTTGCTTTGTTTTACTTTTGCTTTACAATCCTATACATAACATATATAAATGGAGACCTGAGTGCATATTTCTAAGTCCATTCCTTCAAGATTCTCTTTGATGTATGTGTGTGTGTGTGTATATATATATATATATATATATATATATATATATATATATATATATATATATATATATATATATATAGTTTTTAGTTGCAAAAATATTGGACATAAAGCTGAAAGAATTCAAACTCTTTTAGCCGTTTTGGACGTAAAATGTCCTATCAGACAGGCACTCACATATCCTCTAACAAAGTCCACCTCAACATCTACTATTGACAAGTTTCATTCACTTATAAGGACGGGAGTCATAGAAAAATGACCAGCTGTGAAAAACACAACAGTTGCAAAAATTCACTTTGAAAGCTAAAATAAATTACTTTTTTATCAAGTACTGCACAAGATATTTATTTAAAAATTCCACAAAAAGGGCCAGAAACAAAAGATAAATGAGAAAAGTTGACAGTGAGTTACGTATTGGACTACTTCATTCAAAACTGCTAAAGAGGTACATACACTGTGCAAAATATCAGTGAAGCAAGAGATAAGCCTTGCAAATTCTTTCAGAATTCTGAGGTCTTTTAAAAGAGTAAGGCGATACAAATAAGAAAAAATTACAACTATTAGGAATAATTCCAGGAGGTTCAACAGAGGATAGGAATTCCAGAGGAAATAAGAGGGGCTGGAGGAGAGAGCCGTGTAAAGCACCATGTAAACTCTTCAGTGACTCTATACACATAAGTATTCTGGGGAGCAAATATATAGTTTTTATAGGTACTCCCTAAAACACTTATGTCACAATTTATTAAGTGTATAGAAATTTGTAATGTTGAGTGTTGCATTACAAGGAGAACAATAAATTCATGTGTGTGTGTGTGTGTGTGTGTGTGTGTGTGTGTGTGGTCTGTCTTTGTCAGCCAGCTTCCCTATGCACATTATCAACAGCCCATGTAACAGTAGAGAAATAAACACCTACTAAGCACTTCTGTTAATTTTATCTCATGGGACACAAAGACAATTGAAAGGAAGTACTTGCAGGCTCAACACAGGTAGGTGGAGGGATCACAGGGGAGGGAGAAAGGCACAGAACACACAGTGAGCTGACAGAGAGTGCTAGGATTCACCCCGAGTTGGAGGAAGGCACCAGGCCAGAGACAGAGCAAGGAAAGAAAGTGGTGGGGAGCAGCCCCTCTGTTTTTATTCAGAATAAATGTATTCGCTAGGACCAAGCAACTGTCCATTCTTCCGTGCCAGCCACGCGCGGGAGGAAGTGAAAGTCTTCTGTTTCACCCTGTCGCGATGACCACATGCCCTTGGCTGTGCAGCCTGTCCCACTGCAGCAGACGTCAGATGCAGACCCAGGACATGAGACCTTCCGGTCACCAGCTCGTAAGGACAATCCTAAAATCTCCTGTAAAGCATGCCTTAGTTACTTCTGTTTCTAACAGTTTGCTGGAAGAGATTCTTTCTGAAAAAGTACATTTATCCATCTATCTATCTATCTATCTATCTATGCACTTTTGTGTGTATGCATGTATGTATGAATCTACGCACTTGTGTATGTATGTATATATCCATCTATATATGCACTTGTGTGTATGTATATATGTATACATGTATCTATCTATGCACTTGTTTATGTGTGTATGTGTGTATGTATGTACTTGTATTTATGTGTGTATGTATGTATCTATTTATGCACTTGTGTTTATGTGTGTATGTATGTATCTATCTATGCACTTGTGTTTATGTGTGTATGTATGTATGTATGTATCTATCTATGTGTGTGTATGTGTCTCCATGTGCAGTGAACATCTAATCAAGTAAAGACCCAAAACGAAGTGAAAGAGGGAAACCAGAGCCTGAGCAAGCACTCAGTCACACCCGTCTTGGGAGCAAGAGCTTTGACATTGACCTTGTCACAGGAGAGCGAGCTCAGAACTCCCCTTGAGTGGGGAGTCTAATAGAAACCCCCAAATCTACAGTGTTTTCTCAATCCATGCACAAACTGGAGGGTGGGGGGGAAATCTCATGTCCACAGGAAACAACAAGGAAATTTGACGTTTCAACACTGGTTCTAGCGGAGAGAAGGGAAGAAATCGCCTGCTTGTGACATCATCACACGGAAGCGCTCAACCCGGTCTGTGTTCTGAAATAATCTGCTTGTGGTTCAAGCAGGCTTACGCCAGAAATGCCTTTGGAAATGGTATGTGGAGAGCTCGCAGGTGCCTAACACAGCAATACACGTGGGCTCTAGAGAAATTCACCTTCAACCCACACAAATACAGTTCCAAGAAAAAAAGCCCAGAGTGAAAGGTCAGAAAACATACCCTTTCCACGTACAGGAGAACACATGGACAGGTAATAAATATGCAATGCAATCTTACTACATTGAAAAGTGAGGGAAAATGAAGGAGCTACAGCTCCAAAACATCAACATGGATGAATCACAGGGACTGGATGTTAAGTGAACAAAGCAAATTGCAAAGGAATGCATAAACATCATTCCAATTATATGAAGTTCCAAAGCCAGCAAAACTCAACAAAATACTTATAAGGAGCACACATATTCAGCACTTGAAGGAACATATTCTATTTTTAACTTAAGTGGTGGTAGTCTTGTTATTGTTGTAAAATGAAGATATACACCATAAAAAGTCTTTCAAATGTAGTCAATATTTAAAAGAAACATCTTCAAATGAGATTGTAAATATTAATCCATTGGGGCTAAACTAATTATGTTATTTCTAATTTCAGAAATGCATTATTTAGTCTTGTAGACTTCGTAAGATTTCACATTATTGTATCACATTTGTTAAATTTACTATACGATGCTTGCTGTAGTAAATTACTTACGTATATTTTTTTCCAATTAATCCTCATAAACATCTTATGAAAAAGGTCTGGTTTTCTGACTACAGGTGATAAAACTGCATAGCCCACGTACATAGACAATAATTTGGCGAAGGCCTAGGAGGGGGCAGGGGTAGGTTGGAGGAAGGCAAAGTGAGGGGATGGGGTGTATCTGTAATAGAGTCAACAATAAAAAAAAAAAAAAGAGTTTTCAGTGGATAAGTATCTCAAACACAGTAAGAGAAATTTAAACCACAGGCCTACCCCAAACCTGTGTCCCCTTAGTCCCTCGGCCAGACTAACCCCACCACAATGATCAAGATGGCTTGTTTAGGGAATCCCACTTCTAGCCACGATGGAGCAGCTGGTGACGAAACAATGCTTCCGCTGAGAACTAGAAAATATGAGGTAAAACTAAAACAACAAACACCTCTTTGATGATATAACTGTAAGAGACAGCCACGGCTTTAGTGGCCAAGATCTTGGATAGAAAAATAATCTCAGAAAGGTGACATTTGAGAGCTATATTTTTTCCTCAGGCCACATGCCAGTCCTTGTGTGGGTGAGAGGCTAGGATTCAGGCAAAGAACAACAAAGGGTTTTTTGTGTGTTTTTTTAAAGTAAGACTTCCAGCAATCTATGGGGCTGCAGACACAAAGCCTCACAGCGTGGGGCTGCAGGGCAGTTAAGGTTTCAGGGGCTCTGGTCCTGGACAGAACGTAAGGCAAGAGCAGCAAGACAGACACGTTGTCCACTTGAACTGTTGGCTAAATGTCCACACTGTCCAGGGAAAGAAGCAAAATAGCCACACACGCTCACACACTCACACACATACACACACACACATACATACACATACACACCAAAAGTGAAAAATCTGAAAAGTACAAGGATGTTATCGGCAGCCTTAGAGTTCTGAAGAAGCAAAAACTGGGGTACAGAACCCGCTGAGGAAGAAGAATGGCGTAACTCCATAAACCTGTGCCCCTCTGGTGTCTCGTGTGGCCACACCTCACTGACCATCACATCATCAGGTGAATCTCTGGAATGACAGCTCCTTAGGAATGGCGGTGAGCCAGAGCAGACTGTCCACACGAAGATGCCGGGCAAGCCTCTGGTCCTGCATACTCAGCCTGAACGGGGTGGCCTGTCCCCATTTCAGCTGACTCTCAGAGGATACTGTAAGCCCTCTCTGGGAGGAAACAGCATCATTCAGGCAGTGATCGACTTTCATATACAATGTCAAGCACCCAATCAGATATTTTCTGCCATACAGATCAGACGAAGGGAAAAAAATGAGCCCTGGCTGGTTTGGCTCAGTGGATAGAGCGTTGGCCTGCGGACTGAAGGGTCCCAGGTTCGATTCCAGTCAGGGGCATGTACCTTGATTGCGGGCACATCCCCAATAGAGGGTTGCAGGAGGCAGCTGATCGATGTTTCTCTCTCATTGATGTTTCTAACTCTTTATCCCTCTCCCTTCCTCTCTGTAAAAAGTCATTAAAAATATCAAAAATAAAAAAATAAAAAGCTTTAAAAATGAAAAAAAAACTCAAAAAACAAAACAAAAAAGATGAGTCAGATGCTGAAACAGGTGTTGGGAAATACTGTGACTGGTATGTTTAAGAAAACAGAAGGCAAGATGAAGAATGCTACCAGAGGAAAGGAATTGAGGAAAGGAATTTATTTAAAAAAAGAAAAGACAAGAGAAATTTGAGAACTGCAAATGTCATGACTGAAGATAGATCTCCATAGGTTGGATGAATAGTATTAGACAGGGCAAAAGAGAGGATTAGTGAACTGGAAGATAGGTCAGTAGGACATATCCATAAGAAACAGCATAGCAGATGGAGACAATACAGAAAAGTGACCCAAAAAGACAGCGAAGAGGTCTAATATCCATTCAATTGGAGGACAGAGACCACAGGACACAAGAAATGTCTCAAGAGACAGTCTAGGAATTTTCAAATTAATGAAATCATCAAGCAAATAGTTTCAAGAATTGCTGTGAACTCCAGGCAGATTAAACACAAACGAAGCTACACCTAAAAGTGTAATAGAACCACTAAAATCCAAAGACAGAAGACGTTAAAAGCCAACAATAAAAATCACTTATTGTTCAAAGGGGTGATAATATTGGTAGTGGAAACAATGAAAATCAGAAGAGGATGGAAACAAATCTTTAAAATATGGAAAGACAATAAATGCCAATCTAGAACACTGTTACCCAGAAAACAGACAATGAAATGAAAAAATAATCACCCTCTGTGATTGCTTAAAAAATGCCAAATACCTAGGTACCCATAAGAAAGACGTACAAGGCCTCTACAGAAAATGAAAAACTCAATTTTTTATATAATTGAGAGAAATTATATAAAATCGCAGGCAGTGGAGAACAAGAAAGAGCAACCAATGAGATCAAATGCTGCTAACTTAAGTTACAGAATATATTGCATGTATCTTTGGTCTGTGTATTAGAATACTTTGACCTATTAACGTTAAAACAAAACACGAACAAACAAACAAAAACACACCCTTCTGGCCAGGGAGAGGCCGGCCAGTTTTTGGAGAGAGGGATGAGTGACTGGGAGCAGCCTTTGATGGGCAAACTCTCCATGGGAGCCACACTCCTCCACCTGGCCCACACCCCTCAGGGCACAGTGCCCCTCTGCCTTAGGCACCCCGAGGCCAGGCACCAGGCAACGGGAGGCCACCCGCTAGCTGCGAGCCCGGGGAGAGGACGCAAACTCCCAGTCCTGAACTGTTCACCCTGCCCCACCTGTCTTCCCCTGGGAAACCTCAATAGAGACCCATCTAGCCTCCAGTTCCCCTTGTTCCTGCCCTTTCTACCTCCTCACCAAACCTTCCCGTGACCCTGTGTGACCCCTTCCTGGGAGTATAAGAGACTTTCTTTCGTTTTCCTTTTTTTTTTTTTGAGACTCTGTTTTCTTGTGCCCCTCTTGTGGCCACACCTGACTGCCCATCACATAGAACACAGAACAAGGAGTTCTGAGAACGGTCCCCTGGCTTCCGCAACCACGAGGTCACCGCTGTCGTGAAAAGAGCCACGTGCTGGTCGGTTTTAACCACCGTGGAGGTAGCTAGCAGATAGGACATGGATAAACGGATTGAGATCGACTCTATTCCATAGGTGGGTTTTGGATCACAGACCTGAATTGAGGAGCGGAATTAAAGAAGGCAAAAGTGCAAGCCACAGGGAGGGACTCGGTGACTCTGACAGGCCCCCAAGAGGGAACTGATGCTTTATTAGGAGCTAACGCGAGGCAGCGCTTTAAACGCATGCTCTTCCGATGCCATACGACAGACGCTGCTGTACCCAATTACAGTAAACCGACTCAGAAACACGAAGATCAGGCGGCTCCCACAGTGCAGGGCGACGTTCAGATCCAGTTCTGACCCCAAGGTCCGTGCTCTCCCAACTCCCCCCGTGCTCTCTAACAATAAAATACAACGGAAGGACTCGGGATGGCTCACGTGCATTATCCGGGGACCCATCGTGGGCCCCTGTGCTCCCTGAAAGCCCTTTCTCTGTAACCCATGCTAATGAGACAGCAATAGAACATATTCCTGCAGAGCTTGAGAAGAAACGACTATGTAGTAGGAGGAAGTTATCAGGCAACTTAACAAATGTCTGCTTGTGATGCGTGATCTTGAAAACAGTAATTCTGAAAAACAGAATTCACGCTGGCTACCGACTCCAACTTCCAACGGGAGCTGGCTCTTACTCCCCTTGTCCCACTAAACTGAAAATATTTTTAAAAAGTTACACCAACAAAGAGTAGGTTCACTTCCCTCCCCAGCTGCCCAAAGACATCAATCAATATTATTGCTTAAAATGAATAGTCTTTTAAAAAAATTATATTAGCCAACATCTTTCCTAACCACACTTAGCAAGTATAATTGGCTGCCCTTCCCAAGCCTCCTTTCAGACGCGGCAGGTCAAGGCCACTGCACAAGGGAAAATCCTAACGTTACCCACATTGTTATTGTGGAAACAGTTGAAGCAGTTACTCCCTGGAATGATTTTCTAAGCATCGTTAGCGGGTTTACTTGGCCACATGTGAACTCTCTTTTCAAACCTGACGTGTTATTTCCAGCGACCTGAACCAGGTCTTTCCCTGAGAAAGCCGAGTGGAATGAAGTCTCAGTGCAGACTTTCCAAACCGGATAAAAATAGAATCTCAGACATTTTCACCTTGGAAATGATCTGTTTCCATCAGAGTGTCTCCTGGACCCCTGCCCCCGAAAAGCAACTCAGCTGCCGTGTTAGCCACAGGCCTTCTCTGGGTGGGTTTAAAGCGATGAGGAGACAGAGTTCACTAGAGGCTGGCACCCACGAAGGCCCGTTATGTAATCTTGGTTTTTCGTTGTTGTTGTTTTTGGAGTCTTACTTCTTTTTTTTAATATTTTTAATCTTTATTGTTGAAGTATTACATAGGTCCTCCTCTTCCCCCATGAACCTCTTCCAGCCCACTCCATTCTCCCCCCACCCCTCCCAGGGCCTCATCACCCCATGGTCTGTGTCCACTGGTGATGCAGATATGCATACAGGTTCATTGGTTGATCTCTTCCCGCCCACCCGCCCCTGCTTCCCTCCTAATGAACACAATAAACTGACCCAGAGTCCCAGAAGCATGAGCAGACTGCGATCTTGGTTTTCACACGTGGAGCGCCTCCTCCCTGCTACCGTGCAGAGTGGCTGATGCTGATTTGGTTTCCAAGGTTCCCATGGGGCTGTCCGTTTCTTCTCCCCGTCTGCCCTAACACAACCATGCTCTCCCCTTTCCTTAAGTCAATGGTCGGCAAACTCATCAGTCAACAGAGCCAAATATCAACAGGGCAACGATTGAAATTTCTTTTGAGAGCCCAATTTTTTAAACTTCAACTTCTTCTAACGCCACTTCTTCAAAACAGACTCGCCCAGGCCGTGGTATTTTGTGGAAGAGCCACACTCAAGGGGCCAAAGAGCCGCATGTGGCTCTCGAGCTGCAGTTTGCCGACCACGGCCTTAAGTGAAAGTGCAAATAACCAATGAATATGCAAAATTCACTTCTTTCAAGAAAATTTACCTAAAAAACAAATAACCGATACTTGCAATCAAATGCATTCTATATGGCTCGGACACATCAGCATCGGTGACAATTGCCTGTGAGGCGCATTCAGGAGAATAGTTCAAAAGATTAAGGACAAATAAATCAGTTGCAAGGGAAATGTTAACCAGTAGAAACTGCTCACATCTGGTTAGTATATAAGATGATATGGAAGGTAAACAAGGCCGAGCTCGAAGTTCAGATGCTCTCGTCGTAGCTGCTTCCCTCCCTCTTTGAAATGTCTTTTCAGGTCAAATTTCCATGAAGTCTGAGATACGGTCAAATTACTGAAAAAATATGCTTAACATATAGGGTGTGTCCCCCCCCCCGAAATGTACACACACTTTAACAGCTGATAGCTCAATTTTGAAAATGAAATGTATTTTAGTAAACACTGCCTTTATAATCACTAACAGTGTGTGTATATATTTTTGGGACACTCTCTATATATGATTACACAGTTGAATAACAAAATCAATAGGATGAACTATTAAGGGCAACGAGGAAATAACGGAGAAATGTCTCCATCAGCATCAGAAATGCACTGAGTACGTTGTGAGGAGCTCACGCTCCCCGATTTCCTGTCTCCCTGAGAGAATGTATCAGTCACGGGAGGAGGCCAGGCGGGACGCTGCAGAACCCAGGTGGGGACCGGTGCTCCCAGCTGGCAGGGGTGCCTCGGACACCCCGCCTGGGCACAGCCGAGCCGGTGGTGTGCGTTAGATTGCTGGTGTGTGAAGACAGTGTAACCACCGTCTCCCTCTTCTGCGTAGGGTTTGTCTTTATCACACGGTGTGTGGGCCGTTAACCCCGTGAGGTCAGGACCACCAGACTCTCTGTTATCAGATCCAACAGTGACCGTTGCCCAGTTCTCATTTAGACACGTGAGAGGACAGGGGAGAAGGGACGTCTCCGGGACACCCAGTTGGCCTTACAGGAGGTACAGCGCATGGGACAGGAGCTGAAGGAAGCCCTGTTACCCTTCACGTGCTGAGCCATGGAGACGAAGCCATCAGAAAGAAGTGAAATCTGAAAGTGTTGTGTGTCCAACCTTACAGAAAACATGAAGAGGAAAATCAATGTTTAAAGGAAACTTTAAACATTGTTTAAATGTTATATTTACTTAATTTGCTATTATTTAATGTATCCTATACTGAAATCAACATTACTCAAGTACTTTTCAAAAGCACTAACTTGCCCAAGTGTTTCACTTCTCTGCGACTACACTTTTGACACAATAAAATTGGCAAGTTTAAACTCTCATGATCTGGAAATGTTTCATATAAGGACTGTTCTCTCCAAACAAAATTTTAAATCTTTTAGGTTAAAGCCATTAATCTTTCACATGGGTATACAAGGAATGGTGCCAAGGCGGCGATGCAAGTCTGAGAGTAGAACACAATAAAAACTTGAAATATACTTGAAAATGCTAATTTCCAGGAGCCCAGAGAATTCACTCGTGAAAACAACTTCATGTTTTAGAATATTGAGTAAATGACAAGTGCATGTTCTCTGCTTGTGGAATTCACTTTTCCCCACCACATTGTTATGAAAAAGAAAAGAAAATAGCTGAAACCGGTTTGGCTCAGTGGACAGAGGGTCGGTCTGCGGACTGAAAGGTCCCCGGTTCAATTCTGGTCAAGGGCATGTACATTGGTTGCGGCACATCCCCGCTAGGGGGTGTGCAGGAGGCAGCTGGTAGATGTTTCTCTCTCATCGATGTTTCTAGCTCTCTATCCCTCTCCCTTCTTCTCTGTAAAAAAATCAATAAAATATAATTTTTTAAAAAAGAAAAGAAAATAGAATCCATGATACACATATTATCCACTGATTTGCCACATGCTATTACTTGTAATTCTTGAGTACTTTATGCCATGGGCTACTTAATAGATAATTTAGCATTTGATTTTTAATAGAATGAAACTGCATGTCACATGAAAATTCTGGCTGATGTCACTGAATTATTAAACTCACAAATAACTGTGAAAGTTAACTTTATGAGTGTTAGGTTTCAAACATGGTAGAAAATAAGATGTAGTTAATAACTTCAGAAATCAGAATGAAAGAATCCCTTCTTTTTTAAATTAAATTTATTTGGATAACACAGGTTAATAACGTCATAAAATTTCAGGTGTCCAACTTTATAATGTGACACCTGTCTCCTCTATGGTATGCTCACCACCCAAAGCCTCGTCTCCTTCACTCACCTTGTCCTTCTGATGGATGGAGCAACTGTGCTTAGCTGCTCCACGTAGTCCACCTGTGCTGAGCTTGCCCGACATTGATTTTAGTGGCAAACAAAACATGATCTCTGCATAAATAAATAAGATGGCTACAGCACGTGACAGACAGAATGAAACTGAAAAGTTAAATATTAGAGAATCAAGAAATGGAAAAATATGGCCAATTCTAGTAATAAAAATGATCTCCCTATATCAGTGGCAAGCAAACTCATTAGTCAACAGAGCGGCAAACCCCGGCTTGCAAGCCGCATGTGGCTCGCGAGCCGCAGTTTGCCGACCACTACCCTATATAAACTCCCTAAGTAAAATTACACTTGATGGTCCAGATGATGTCTTAAAGGAATAAATTAGAACACGTGCTTTTTAAGTCTTGCAGCCTGCACATGACATGTGCTGCTCTGTATTCTCTAGACCAGTGGTCGGCAAACTCATTAGTCAACAGAGCCAAATATCAACAGGACAACGACTGAAATTTCTTTTGAGAGACAAATTTTTTAAACTTAAACTTCTTCTAACGCCACTTCTTCAAAATAGACTCATCCAGGCCATGGTATTTTGTGGAAGAGCCACACTCTAGGGGCCAAAGAGCCGTATGTGGCTTGCGAGCCGCAGTTTGCTGATCATGGCTCTAGATTATCAGGGAAGAATATTCTAGAAATCAATTGCTCCAGCCTCAGACTACAACCAAATTTCATATTTATTATTTGACAGTGACTCTCCCCTCCCCCACTGCTAAGCACCGGTGTGGAGGAGGGGCTGTGCATGTGCACATTTTGTGGTGGACAGAGCATTAAGAACGACTCTACTCTGTGTGTTGGAAAAATCACATTTTTGGAACCACAGATAAACATTCCACTGAGTTTTACAATTGCAGTGAAAACAATCCGAGGGGCATCTGCAGAAACTTGTTGACAGATGAGGAGATTGCTGTATATGCCATGGGTTCTATCGCGTCCCAGCTGTTTTACATCTGAATTAGCTTCTTCCCCAATCTCCCGTGGTGATACTGGGATGGCAGTTCAGCTCTGCGAGCCCAGAGCCCAGCACAGTGCTTGCACAGTCCAGGTGTTTACTCCTTAATCTGTCCGACGATAAAAAACATTTTCTCGTTTGCACACTTTTTCCTGGCCTTTCTGAGACTTCTCATCGAACTTTCTAAATCCTAGGAGAATTCTCTTTCTGTCTATCCAAGTTACCATTTTCAAAATAATTAGAGTTGGTTAGGGGTGGCACGCAACGTGTTAACATTTTTAACAGCAAAAAGGAACAAAATCTATAGTCTTCCTAATAAACGGAACTTTCCTTTATTTGAAATGTGGCTACTTCTTAACATCTTTACAGAATATAAACATAGAACTTTAAAAGATTCCATCAGCTGGCAAATAATGTTGGCTATAAAGATTGTATCCAACTTGGATACTAAATTATTTTAACTCTAGGGGCAACAGATTAAGTACAAATTTAGAAAGGCATCTCATATCCCCTGGCTGCCATTAACAACTATAAAAATTGTAGTCCACATGAGTCTAAAAGTGTTCTTTTGATAAGCATAATTTGTTTAATTAGAAGGGATTTTCCGATTTCCAGGGAAGAAAATAAAACAAGAAAGGCAGTACCTATGAGAAAAGCAAAGTTTCCCCATAAATCCCTACTACGTTTTGCCTTGTATTTCATTGGCCAGGCCTATGCTATGGCAACACTAGCTGCAAAGACAGCTGGGAAATCAGCTTTTGCTCTGACTGCACGCGACTTCCAACCCAGCTTGGTCTCAACTACATTTAAAATTTCCTTTGAACCCTTTGAGTTATACTAAGGCAGTGGTCGGCAAACTCATTAGTCAACAGAGCCCAACATCAACAGTACAACCATTGACATTTCTTTTGAGAGCCAAATTTTTTAAACTTCAACTTCTTCTAACGCCACTTCTTCAACATAGACTCACCCAGGCCGTGGTATTTTGTGGAAGAGCCACGATCAAGGGGCCAAAGAGCCGCGTGTGGCTCGAGAGCCGCGGTTTGCCGACCACGGTCCTAAGGAAATGAATAGCAACCAGCAGAACCCAGGCATGATCACAAGCACACGACACGCACGTGATGGGTCTGTGAGGAGGGAGGAAGCAAGACGTCTGTGCCCTGGGTGGGCTACTTCCCAGGTGCTGTCAAGGTCAAGAGCTGCAGCACCAAGGACAGGGGGACCGGAGAGGCACAGCAGCATCTCTGATCCTGACCCCAGCGGGTCAAACCGGAACCCCGGGGCTGTCTTTTGTTACATAAAACGTGATGCTATGACCCAATGATTATGGCAAACACAGAAAATTATTAACATGCTCAAGGCCTGGGTGTTGCTTTATGTTGTTCGGTTCTGTCTTTCTGTACATGCCAAATGAACAACTTGGAGTTGTCAAGCTATAAAAGCTTCATGAAGTACTACTTTTGATAGTTACTAGATTATCTTTCATTAGTGCTTTAAATTATAGACAACCCAGTTAGCGATCTTCGTCTCATTCAAAATACTTCATGCTTTGGTACTTACTATTTGGCCTTACCAGTAACGGAGTGGTTGTAAATTCACTGACTTTTAACCGCCACTGCGTGAGCTTTGTAATAGCTTTTCCACTGGCCTAGAGAACTAGTTACATGTCACTTAAGTCTAAGTTCTTGTCTATATCCACATCCCATAAAAATTAATCACGATTTTATATATATATATATGAAACTTTGAAATATGTAAGACAGTTGACATCTTGGAATTTTATACAATTGTTTTCCTCAGATTTTATTCGATAGTTTAAACACTAACAGACAGAAGACAATGACTACCTGGTGAAGAAATTAATGTGATAAAGACAGACACAAATATGAAAGTCCAGGACCTAGGACTTTCGAGACACTGATGGTCTAGTTGTGGCCAACTCCGTTTTCTCTGGGAGACGGAGAAAATCACATTTTGGCTGATAAACTTTGATAACTAACCAAGCTAGAAGTTACAAAGAATTCCCTATCGATATTTGCTCACATTTATAATTGGAAGCAAGAAAGACAATGCCAAAAAAAAGCATATTTATAAAAAAAGCAAATAAATAAAGGGCCTTCTTCTAGAAAAGAATGCTACTGGACGGAAAACTGTTCCTAAAGATGCCTTTAAAATAAATATAAAAAATATAAAAATTAAATAGAGAGTATTGTCTAACAGTTAACTGAATGCAAAGGGTGCATGTTTTCCTCTATGTGGGTGCGTGGCTGTCCTGTGACGTGAGCTGGTCCTGTCTTGCGTGCAGTCCATCTTTTTAAAAAATATATATCTTATTGATTTCAGAGATGAAGGGAGGAGGAGAGAGATGGAAACATCAATGATGAGAGAGAATCATCGATCGGCTGCTTCCTGCACACCCCCCACTGGGGATCAAACCTGCAACCTGGGCATATGCTCTTGACCTGGGATCAAACCCTGACCTCTTGGTTCATCGGTAGATGCTCAACCACTGAGCCACGCCTGCCGGGCAATATGTCCATCTGGGACTCCTAGCCCAGGTGGCACGGTGTGCCGTGTGACAGCGATGTAACTACGCCATGCTCACACGCTGTGACTCCGGGTGCACTTTCTGGTCCCCACCCGGGCAGGTCTCCTTGCCGCCAACGTGTGGGAAGAACAATGTGTCACCTGCACTAGAACTTATGACATCACCATTTGCCCGAGCTGCATAGCATAAAGCGCCTGCAGGTGACCCAACTTTAAGTGCGATGCCATGGGGAACGCGGGCGTCGATGGCACTCTAATTTGGCGCGGACAGACACCAAAGTTAAAAGAAGGACCCAGGATCCAAAGAGAACAAACAAGGAATCACTGCCATCCCCAAAACGGAAGTCTGGCGCTGAGACAGAATCATTAGTTTGTTTTTTTAGGGAAGTCATAAATATCACGACCCATAAGCAAACATGAACCTAAATAAGTGTTCGTTTTTCCAAACATAAACTTGGGACAGTGGCCCGGCCGTCGCGGGTCTGTCTCCCGCTTCCACAGTGTTTGGACGGGACAGACCCAGGGACCCCCCTTCCTCCAGCCTCCGACCCCCCTCCGCTCACCACCTTCGGAGCCACCTCCCAGAGCAGCCAACACACCTTTCCTTTCTACCTTAACTCCTATCGCCCAGCAACCATGAGCTCCCCAATTCCTCAGAATTATTCCACCGAGATGGAGGCTGAGGTCAACCTGCATCTGAGGGCCTCCCACACCCACCTCTCTCTGGCTTCTGTTTCCACGGCAACCATGGTACCCTGGAGGGCGGGGCCACTTCTTTGGAGAGCGTTGGAGGAGAAGCTCCAGGGAGTCTCTTCAATTAGATGCAAAACCACATCCTCTTCCAGGACTCACAGGAGCCTCCCCAAGGTGCGTGGGGGAAGCTCAGGCCGCCCTGGCCTTGGAGAGGAACCTGAGCCAGGCCCTTCTGTGGCTGCAGCCCCGGGTTCCGCCCTCAGCTCTGTGACTTCCTGCAGAATCACTTCCGGGACGAGGAGGTGCAACTCCTCAAGAAAAGGGGCCACACCTGCCTCACCTCCACAGGCGGCCGGCCCCAGGCTGGGCTGGGCGAGCACCTCTTGGAAAGGCTCACCCTGGAGCATGCCTAGGAGCCTTTGGAGCCCGAGGCCTTTGAGGGGCCCCTCTGCACCCCCTGGGGTCTGGCTTTTGCCTGAGCCTCCCCCAGAAACTACTAGCCATTCTTTAACCACCCTGGACCCCTCTCCCATGCATTGGGCCAAATGGAAACAATAAAGCTTTTTGCAGCAAAAACAAGCAAACAAACACACAAAAAACATAAACTTGGAAGGGGACTTTGAAAGATAAAGTAACTAAATACACTCAACAGACACAGACAAGAAGGAAGAATGGAAAGTCCTCCGTGGAGGCCAGGGTGTGGCAGGAGCGTGAACTGTCCTGGCTTCCAGGCCTCACGGCTGGTCTGTGGGATCAGGCTCCGCCCAGGCAGGCTGAGCACTGAGCCCAGGACAAGGCAGTTCCCTTAGGGGTCGTGGGGCTCCACGCAGGCTCACGGGTGCTGTGCCCACGCCAGGTGAAAGCAAGTCAAGACCATTTCCCTTTTTCCCAATGTCAACCCCCAAAATTCCATAACAGTTAAAAAACAAACAAAATTAAAAAAAAGAAAGACCATTTCCTTAAAGATTTGAGTCTGATTAAATTTGCCAGACTTACCCACTCTTTGGGGGGTGCGTGAGGGTGCCTGTGTGATGTCATTGAGGGGAAGACAAGACCCTATTTAAGCATCAACAAAGAAAAGAGAAGCAGTTTTCCTGAGAAAAGGTTATAGGCCGTGACCAGCACAAGGCAATTATTTTTGCCATTTCAGAGAGAGGCGCTCAAGCTTTGAACACCCGTCGGCGGAGGCAGCGATAAGCAGTGGGATTCCTCCACTCCAGCCGGTTCCCAGGAGGGAGGAGGAGTGGCTGTCCCAGCGCCCCCCTCACAGGGCAAGGGCTGCCTTTTGGGGCGGGGCAGGGAGGGGAGAGTGGGTGTTTTCATTCTTTCTAAGTTTTTTAGCAAGTTGGAAGAAAAGTAGTATTCATTTCATGAACATATCCTCTATGCACAAAATAATATTGAATAAGCAATGTTATTTTAATCCTGTTTCTGATCCCCCCATAATAAGCACAGCACAGCTATTTAGTAAAATAAATTAGTATGAGAATGAGAAATCACAGTGAAAAAAATTGCTTTACATTAAAAATTCAAACAGGGAACCATAACAGCACTTAAATACAAAGTGTCATTTCATGTAATTACATACGCTTCTAATCCTGAAATAAAAATGTAAAGATCACTTTAAGATATGATCATACCAGTATTTGCATGTAGATTCATATGGTGAATGTGGATGGATATGTATAAATTTGTATAGAGAGTGTATTATCTATATTGTCTAATTATTTATTCATTTACACAGAAGCAGTAGCAGAGTATCTATTTAGTGTTCGATCATTTGTTCCAGATTCAGTGAGGAAAAAAAAATTCTCTGTTTAGAAATATGGTATCTGATCAAACGTTCCTAAAATACTCCAACCGACATCTATATTGGATCCCTAAGGAAGTGAATACTTAAAAGATGATTCTGAATAAAAAGTATGTTGTTAGCTGTTAAAGAGCCGGGAACTGTGTCCACCGCGTATTCTGAGTTTCCTCCTCGTCTGCTCACGCACCTCCCATGCAGCCCGCCTCCCCCTCACCACCCCAGGCTCAGCACCAAGAAATTCACAGTGTTACTGGCAAATAGAACCATCGAACACAATCACCCGTGGCGAGCACACTAGAGCACTCAGGGACCAGCCTTCCCCTAAGGGTAGAGTGCTTCTCAAGGACAGCACAGAACGTTCTAGAAAAGCACCTGACAGAGCAGCGCGATCCCCTTGCTGTCAACACATTCGCACAAGCTTAACTCTGGCGCAAGACATTTCACCATTACGTTTTCTTTTTTCATCCTCAACCAAAGGCTATGTTCACTGACTTTGGAGGGAGAGGTAGGGGGAAAGAGAGAAACATCAATATAAAAGAGGAACATGAATGAGTTGCCTCCCATATGCCCTCCGACTGGGGATCGAACCCACAAGCTTTTGGTGTACAGGACTGTGTGCTCCAACCGACCGAACCACGCGGCCGGGCCTGCATTTACGTTTTCTTATGTTTTACTCAGTGAGAGCATGCTTCCATCGCCTAGCTATTCTGGTGTGATTTCACTGTAAACTTAGGATGCCTACTGTAAGCCACATCCCTTTTAACGACGCTTAGGTATCTGTTTCCTCCCCACCTGTCCACGCAGACAGGACGGAAGCTGAACGTGTGGAGAAGTCGGCCTTTTACGCTCTGAAGTGTTGTTGGTTACACCACGCTGCACATCGGGGTATGTCCTCTTTCAGTAGGCCACTCTTCTCATACATGTCTTTTGAGTGTAAGTGAATTTTTCTGCCAGTAGCTACAAAGTAATTACACTATTTATTGGATGTCTCCTTTCTGCCCCCCCTCCCCCCAGCCACCTCTTTGCAGCCTTACTGTTCCCAAGAATACTTGTGAGCATATTTTTGAAAGATGGAGTTGCTAGGACACTTTAGGGTTACCTCTTTTTTTCTTAATAGCCAGCTGCTCTACAAATAAGTGTATAAACGACGAAGAATCTAATCTCATACTCTCTGATTGTTTAAAGTGTTTTCTTTTGATGGGTTGTCTAAAAATAGTGAGCTAGGCCAGATACATAAGTCCTGGTTGGTTGTTTGGAGAAGCATTATGAGGTGTGTGTGTGTGTGTGTGTGTGTGTGTGTGTGTGTGTTTGCGTGTGTCAGTCAGTGTGAATGTGGGTGTGTGTGTCAGTGTGAATGTGTGTTTGTGTGTGAATGTGTGTGACTGAGAATGTGAGTGTGTGTGTGTGTATGTGTCAGTGTGAATGTGTTTGTGTGTGTATGACTGTGTGTGAGTGTGTCAGTGGGTCTCGGGGTCTTCCACTGTGTCCCCGTTCCCCTTGAAGCTCTGCCCCCAGCCCCCCAGCACCTGACCGCACCATCACCACCTCTGGGCTTTACTCTCACTCTTCAGCTCCCGAGAGGCCCTGCCTGCCTCCCTAGTGTCCGTGACCTCACATCTCCCCACCTGGCCCTGACCTTGCCCACGCCTTGCCGACACCTTGCCTGCTCCTGGCCCTGACCTTGCCCACACCTTGCCCGCACCTTGCCCACACCTGGCCCTGACCTTGCCCACACCTTGCCCTCACCTTGCCCACACCTGGCCCTGACCTTGCCCACACCTTGCCCTCACCTTGCCCACACCTGGCCCTGACCTTGCCCGCACCTGGCCCTGACCTTGCCCGCACCTTGCCCACACCTAGCCCCGACCTTGCCGGCACGGCCCAGGCAGCCTGGCCAATAGCTCTGGGAGATCAGGAGACTCTTACAAAACCTCTGACATGTTGGAGCGTATAGTTAACTCATCTGGTGCTTGAATGAGCACCTTTCTAGCTTCTCCTGGAGGATGAGATGCTGGCTATGGACAGACCCCTCACTGGACAGCCTCTGCTTGCCCCCCGCCTCGGCACTGCCGCCTGGCGCTGAAGCCACCGCTGCTGAGCACGAATTCAAACGCCCGCGTGGAAGCGGGTTGCAACAGGAGAGTTTGGATTTGAAAGAACAGAAGCCAGGCCCTGGCCGGTGGGGGGAGTCGGCAGCGTCCACACGGTCTCCTCTGGGCCCGTGGGTTTCCCTCCCAGGCGTCAGGGGCCTGAGGCCTGAGAGCGCCTTTGGGAGCAGGCCCTGCGCCTCCAGGACACCAGGGCACAGCCATCTCATCACTCCCCGCCCCAGCAGCATGGTACCTAGTACCTAGGTTAGAAACAGTCGGATGCAGAGGGTAAACCAAGGCCGTAAACAGCTTTATGTCAGATCAGATCAGGGTGACAGCGCCAAACCAGTTAGGAAAATGAGCTTCAGGATTTCAGGATCCAGAGGAGTCCCGCTTCCTTCTCGCAGAGGGGCCTCGGGCACAGTCAGCACCCAGCACCGGGCTGTGAGAGCCCCCCAGGGGCGGGTCAAGGCCCCCATCCTATGGGCTCGTTGGGCGGGGAGGGGGGGGGAAGGATGCCAAGGAAGCAAACGGAGGAACCACCTCTTCTCTCCACAGGGACCCTACAGACTCCCAGCAGGTAAGCCAGTGGAGGCAGGAGCCACCACCACTTTCTGTGAGTAAAGAGGAGAAGCCATTGCACGGACACATGTGAGACACGGTGGAAAAGGTCAGAATCACATTGCAAACCACAGGCACCGGCCTCCCCCCGGCTGCAGTCTCCGCTGCTGACACCCTGACTCACGATGGATGCTAATCCGGTCACAGCCCGGCTCTGCAGCCCCGCGGAGGCGGCTGTGGCATGTGTGGAGCGGGTTTCCACCACGGGGACGGGGGAAAGGTGAAACCACAGGCGCACGAAGTCGGAGGAGGGGTGAGGCCGGTGCCAACCAGCACTGCTCCTTCCAAGCCCCATTGTCAGTGAAAGGTCGCCGGGCGCAGGGCCGAGCAGGCTGCACTGCAGGTGGAGGCGTGCGACCGGGAAAACGCTGCCTGCCTGCCGTCGGGGGTTCAGCGAGGCCCTCCCCACGCGGCCGGCCACCCTCCCAAGGGCCAGGGAGAAGCTGTTCACCATCTTCCCTTAGCCGAGGGGCTCCATGTGCCAGCCGGGGGGAGTCCAGTTCCCTGCAGTGTCCTGTTGGCACCGGTGGAAATCAATGCACCCGGGGCCGCCCCTGTGCAGAGGCCTCTGCCTCCAGCTGCAGCTTTGGGGGGGGGGGGGGGGGGGAGGTGGGGAGGGGGTGCAGGAGGAGGGATCACGGGGCTTCCGGAACCCTGCAGGCCCAAACCCAGGCCCACACTTTTCTAAAACGGCTGCTGCCAAGGCCTTCTAAAAGGGAAAAGGCCTTGCTCCTGGCTAAGTCCTTGGAGTCTAGGTTCATCGTCTTCAATGACATGTGACCGCGCCCATCCCACGGAGGTGCCTGACAAAGGAAGCTCACCCTGTGGGCGCACAGCACACAGTGCTCAGGGCGCTGCAGGGGTGACCTCCTCATGATGGAGGCGCCTGCTCTCCATAGACGAGGTGTGCATGGCGTCCAGAGGCGATCTGAACCTGCGAGGTCCCCTCTGGCTGCCGGAGGTGAAGGTGCTAGGAGCACGGGGGATGCTCAGGGCACTCACACCAGCTCCCGGTCCCGCAGCAGCAGGTGGGAACTGGGAACCGCACGCCCCGCTGGACCCAGGCTGCCAGCAAGGAGCCCCAGACACCCCTTCCGGAGCCCCAGACACCCCTTCCGGAGCCCCAGACACCCCTTCTGGAGCCCCAGACACCCCTTCTGGAGCCCCAGACACCCCTTCCAGAGCCCCAGACCTGGAGGCCCAGAGTGAACTCTCCCAGCCCACCGCCCTGCCCAGCCCAGCGCAGAAGGACGAGAGTGGACACCCACTGAGGAGCCGCCTAGACCCGTGGTCGGCAAACGGCGGCTCGCAAGCCACAGGCGGCTCTTTGGCCGCTTGAGTGTGGCTCTTCCACAAAATACCACGGCCTGGGCGAGTCTATGTTGAAGAAGTGGCGTTAGAAGAAGTTTAAGTTTAAAAAATTTGGCTCTCAAAGAAATTTCAATCGTTGTACTGTTGATATTTGGCTCTGTTGACTAATGAGTTTGCCGACCCCTGGCCTAGACCAGCCACAAGCGGCTTCCTAGACTGCGGTTTTGATGGTCACCATCTCGTGAGTAAACGGCGGCCAGGCAGGTGTTCCAAGTTCAGAAGAAAGAACATGAAGCAGAAACCAGAAGGAAAGACGGACAGAGCTCGCTATGTCCAAAGCCTTGCACCCCCAGCATCTTTCGGAGTTGGGGTCAGAGAGCTCTGAGAAGACAGGAGGTTGACGGAGCACCTGATCAGACCCGCTAAGGACAAACAGTACCCGCAGACCTGGTGTGGAGGCATCAGACACCCGGGGCAGGGACAACAATCCAGTCCTTGGTGGCACAATCTTGGCCCTCCTCAGAAAGGGCTGTGAGGGGGTCAGACTCCGAGGCCCTCACATGATGGATGCAGAAAGAGCTGAAGAGGGTTCCCCTTCCACAAACAGGGCGCCTTTCCCTACCAGTGACCTGCTTTCTGAAGATCCGTGGTTGGCTGCTGCCCACCAGGACGGGAATTTGAAGTACATCAGAGAAGTGCCCCAGGTACTATCCCCCCAAGCTCAGAGGTGGCTGCGAGTAACTAGCTAAACATCACAGCCCATTTTACTGGAATAACGTTTACCTTCTTATTTCTAATGCCTTCTAATGGGGTATGCATTCTGTTCATTTTCCTTTAGGGATTGTAATAATACTTGTCAAACACTTAAATACTTTTGCTCTATTATGCAGCTTAAGTCCGGCTGATCCTAGACAATTATTTCCCTTTAGTGAGATGGATTGGTAGAGTTTAATTTGCTTCTCCAAAGATTGCTTAGTTTAGTAAGATCTTGTGATGTGTGGAATAATGCCTTCTTCTTCCACTATGCATCCATGAAAACCAGTCTCTTCTCTCTCTGAAATGCCCTCGTCTTACAAGTAGGCTCAACATGTCCTATGATTATAACACTGAGGTCAAGGTCGATTTCCCCCACTCCCATGTCTTTCCTGTTAGTCACCAGATCTATGGATTCTTCCTCCAACAGTTTTTCTTCTGTTATCACTGTACCTGCCGCACTATTCATGCCTCCCCTTCTACATCGTTGCTGTTGCTTCTTAACAAGACCAATCCCCACCCCCCCCCCCCCCCCGCCAGCCAAGGTCCTGACCAATCAACCCCACACATGAGTTCAATACCCTCTTCCTAACTGGCTTTCAGGTGCTCAGGTCATGCACAACCAACCCCCCATGAGCCACAGCATGATGGTCACATTCCTGAAACCGGCCACATACAATGTGACCCCATCCTTCTCTACAAACTTGTTCTTACTGAAGAGCCTCACTCTTACCCTACGGAATCCCTCAGTCCTTCTTGCCTTCTTGCCCCTTCTCTCCCATCCAAGACGCAAAAGGGATCCCTGTGCTTGATGGAGTCGTCTGCTGGGAGCTCTCCTTCAAGTGACAACTCAAGTTCTGCCTCATTCCCAGGCACCCAGACCCATGAGGCCTCACAGATGCATCTCTCGCAGGACGTCCGCACCCAGATGTAGCTCGCAGAGGTTGCTGTGCTAAAGCCTCCCTTTGTTTCTACCTGAGCTGTGAGCTCCTTGAAGAGAGAATAAATGGCTTATGTGCCTGAAGTTCCCCCAGGCCCAATAACTTCCCTCGCTAACCCAACAATCATACAATGAAGATGATAAAAACCAATGAAATGAATCATTGTTACATACCATAGATTGGTGACTCCAAAACTCACTGTGCATGAGGATGACTCAGCATGCCAGTTAAAGCAGCATGTTCCTAGACCCGAGACCAGGGAGCTGATGAGTGTCAGGTAAGAAAAAAAGCAATTCAAGACCTCCAAGGAACTCTGCTGCAGTCAGCTCTCAGATGGCATTTGGAAAAACATCACCACAGATGGATTTGAGGCAGTAAATAAAAAATAAAGCAAGCCTGAAAGTATGCAGAAGTATAAATGACGGAGGGAGGAAATCGGGCGCGCTGCAAACTACTTGTCATTATGATGGTTTTTGTGATAGTCACCATAAACTATACGTGCTTTTATTATTTTAACTAAAAATAGCTATCCTCATTAAAGGAATTGATGTTGTTAATATTAAGCTAATCTTCTTTTGCATTTAACTTATAAATGTAAAGATATTTGAAGTTGTGTAAAACGGAAAATAAGACGCTATATTTGTGTATTCAATATTTCATCTCCCACATTATTCACTCAGTTGACACAGGTTGTGAGTTTTATGTTGAGTTTGATCTTTTTAAAAAAATATGTTTTTATTGATATTAGAGAGGAAGGAAGAGGGAGAGAGAGAAACATCAATGATGAGAATCATTGATCCCCTGACTCCTGCACGCCCCCTACTGGGGACTGAGCACTCAACCAGGCCATGTGCCCTGAGGGGACTTAAACTGAGACCTCCTGGTTCACAGGTCAATGCTCAACCACTGAGCCACACCAGCGGGGCTGAGCTTCATCTTTAACAGGTATTTGCAATGTAAAATATTGCTCTCCTTGCATTTATTACTCTAAAAACATATAAGGATGTAGGTATTTATGCTCCTAGTCCAACCCAATTCATGGAATAAAAGACCCGTAAAGTAGAAGTCCCATAAGTATATTTCACATGACGCAGTTCTTCCTTTTTGTTGTTTCTGTAAACCAACTTTTCTCTTAAAATCAAAGTCCTCAAATCCCACCAGCCAGAGTGAACTCTCTCTAATCGAAGGTTGGAACATGATTGTAAGATAACCATCTAGTGCGTTTTCTAGGATTTGCAGTGTTCTTCAGAGCGATGACAAGGTTAAATATTTCCTCTTTCCCCCCATCGTGCCCACTTCACTTTAATTACATGAGAGCAACACGCTCGCCTCACTTTGCTGATGCGGACCTGGTTGCACCAACACCCTGCAGAGAAACAATTCAGGGTTTTTGAGTACGTCCTCCAACCAGGGAACTAGAAAGAGGGACCCGATAGACCCAAACAGAAGGGGAAGAACAGGGTCTCTTGTTTCCATTTGTGATTTTACCTCCAGTTTTTTGCATGGCTCTGTGGGGGAAGGGTGCAGGAGGGGGTGGGGAGGATTGGCTGGCTAACCTTGGTTCATAGTTTATGAGCTGTTTTGCATTTTGTGAATATATAAAAAAAAGCATTCGAAGTGTCAATGACCAACAATCTGCCTTTTGGGGAGAGTAAGTCTATTGAGCCTCTTCTTGTTACTGTCTCAGATCTCTTCCTGGGCTCCTGTAGCTCAGGGAGAAGGAGCCGTCAGCTCCTCAGCAGGGCCTGTGTCTAAAGGAGGCGGTTGTTTGGGCCACTAGGGAGAGACAGAGAGCCTGGATCTTGTCTCTGGGCGATCCCATGGCAGGGACTCATGACACACGCCTCGCCACGCCTTCCCTCGCCCCTGGGGACACGTCAGTGCAGGGTAAGGAACAGGCTGCCTGGGGTCTGTGGCACTCAGAGACTCCACCTGATGTGTCATCGTGTGGGAAAGAGTCCTCGCGGAATGCAGAAAACCCACCCACGCCCACCGCACAGAGCGTGAAGGACGGTGAGCCAGGAAGAGCGAGCGCGGAGCCAGGAGGACTTTCCAAGGGGAAAGGGGATCACTTCACCAATGAAGACAATTCTGAAGTTAAAGATGAATTACCTCGCATCGTCCAACAGCACGCCTGCCTACACATCACACACACATCACACACACATCACACACACACACACACACATCACACACACACATCACACACATCACACACACACATCACACACACATCACACACACACATCACACACACACACATCACACACACATCACACACACACATCACACACACACATCACACACACGCACACACACACACACGCACACACACACACATCACACACACACTCACACACACACATCACACACATCACACACACGCACACACACACACACACACACATCACACACATCACACACACATCACACAAACACACACACACACATCACACACACATCACACACACATCACACACACATCACACACATCACACACACACACATCACACACACATCACACACACATCACACACACATCACACACACATCACACACATCACACACACATCACACACACATCTCACACACACATCACACACACATCACACACACACATCACACACACACACATCACACACACACACACACATCACACACACACACACACACACACACACACACATCACACACACACACACACACACACACAGCGCTTTCACTCAGGACTGTCCAGCAGTGACAGACTCCCGTGGGGGGGGGGGGGCTCTTAGCTTATCAGGAAAGACCTCTCTTTTGACCTCCGACCTCCCACTCCCCTCCTGTGGACCGAGGGGAGTTGCCACAGGCCCTCCTTCCAATGGTCTGACTGCAGAGACAGAAAGGAAGCAGCAGCAGTGTCAGGGGGAGAGTGGCATTTAAGGACACGGGGCGGGGGGCACTCTCCTGACAACAGTGATACCTGTGTGACTGTGTGCGTTAAAAACATCCCACCGTTCACATAACGCACTCTGTCCTGCAATTGACCACCTATTCTTTTTACTCCAAAGGTTTTTCCTTGACGCCCTATATTCTGTATTTGCACATTCCTCCCCCACCCCGCGCCGCCCCAAAATGTAAAGACACTAGGAACCTCGTATTTGAACATTAGTCTACGCAATCTTAAAACGTATTTCAAAATATAACGGGGAAGGCAAGTTAATTTCCACACGTCCAGTGTATGTGTGTGAGTCCGTAAATCAGTTCCAAGCGGACAGCTTCCCCTCCTGCCCCCAGAGAAGCAGAGCCACCGGCCCAGGCCCCTGCAGGGACCCAGTGTGGGGAGGGAGACCTCCCCCCGCACCTCCAGTGGGACCTTCAGGAGTTCAAGAGCGCGAGTGAGCATGCGACCCACCTCGCCTCAGACCTGAACTTTGTAGGTAACTGTACCCTCCGAGGGGAGCCAGCAGGCAGCAGGCACAAGCACGCAGCTCCTCTGTGCAAATCAGAAGGTCTCAGACGTCCCTTGGCAACGGTTTTGGGCAGAGAGCTAAAACCCTGTGCACTCGCTTGCTTTTCTCTCAATTCCTTTATTCTAACGCTAACCGTGTCGAGTCACACTCGACATCCGAGTGCAAAATTAAAACGCCGCTTGAACAACAGGCACACAAAACCCACCTTCCTTTGCAGCATCCCCACAGAGGTCAGAAACGCCGGGCTCCTGAGGGTGGAAGGCCGGGCCTGGCTGGGGTCCGCGTGCCGTCCGGGGGCATCGCGAGTTGCACCAACTTCAGGAACCGACCCCAGTCCCAAGCCCCCAGCCCGGCGACCAAACCCCCCGCGTCTTTCTCAAGCTGCGCCCCGCGCTGGGGGCTCCCTATGCTGGGGCTGTGGGGGCTGCGTCCCACCCCAGGGCTGTGCGACCCCCACAACCTGCGGGGGTTCAGCCCTGGACCCCAGCGGAGCCGGCTCTCCGGGCTGCGCGCCCCGCGCAGGTTCCGGGCGCGCGGGGACGGATCCCAGAGCGGCTCCGCGCTCCCCGTCCCCGGCCGCCCGGGCCCTTCCCTCCCGCAACTCGCGTGTCCCCTCGGCACCAACTTTGTGCGAAAAGAGCAGGAAACTTCTCTCCGGAGCACGCTGTCCGCTCCCAGAGTGCGGGTCCCCCCGCGCCCGGCGACCCAGAGCGCACCCGCCGCTCAGCGCGGGGTCCGGACCCTCCGCGCCCCGACCCCGCGGCCCCCCGCCCCCCGCGGCCCCCCGCGGCCCGGCCCGAGCACCCACCTTGGCCTCGCCCGCGTCCGGCTCCACGTCCGAGAAGCCGAGTCCCGACTCGAAGGCGGCGGCGGCGGCGGGCGCGCGGCGCGGACCCGGGAGCAGCGCGGCGGCGAGCAGGGAGCACGCCAGGCTCAGGGCGCGCAGCCGGCGCATGGTGGCCCGGCCGGGGCGCGGCGGCCCCCCGACAGCCCCGCGCTGAGCCCCGAGGGCGAGCCGCAGGCGGCGATCCCCACGGCGCGCGGCGCGGTCCCCGCCTGAGCCGGCGAGCGGGGCGGCGTCGGGGCCCGGCCTCACAGGAAACCGGACATCCGAGCTCCCCGCGCGCGCTCGGGCCGGCGACGGGAGGCCGGGGCGAGGCGGACGGCTCCTCGGCCCGCGTGGCTGCGGGTGCTTTTGGGAAAGAGGGGGGCCGGGCCGAGAGCCCCCGCGATGGTCGGCCCCTCCAACTCCCGGGGGCCCGCGTCCCCTCCTCCCCGCCCTTCCCAGGAGTGGAGCGCGCCGGGCGGGCGGCGGGGCGCGGGGCGGCGGGGCCGGGAGTGCGGCGGCGGCGGCGCGGCGGGCGCGGGGCAGGGCATGGCTGATGCGCCCTCTGCCTGCGCTTATGTGAGAGAAAGGCCGAGGGAGGGCGCGTGCCGGCCCGGCCGCCGCCCCTGCGCTCGCCCCCAGAGCGCGCCCACCCCTGCCCCGGCGCCCGCGCCTTCGCCCGGAGCCCCACCTCCCACCCCCGGTGCCCTCCAGCCGTCCCTCCCTGCGGGGGCTGCGGGCCCGGGAGCCGGGGGAGTCCCGGGACCAGCGGGCTGCAGGCCCTGCCTGGAGGCGACCTGGGCAGAGTGGCAGCGGGAGAAAGGACTTATTGGGGAGCGGGGAGCCCCTTTGTCCCGGGCAGCCCCAGGCGCCTGTCCGACTCCAGCACGCCCGGCCCGCTGCGCCCAGCTCCAGGTTTGGAAGTAGCCCCCGGCGCGCTGAATAGTCCCCGAGAAAGTCCTGGCCATGGCGGGGACCCCGCGGGGACCTGGGGCCAGCGGAGGCCCCCCTTTCCCTGGGAACTTGGTGTTGCTGGTGAAGCCAGAACTAAGTCCTCTGCGTGCAGTGCGGGCCCCTGGGATGCGTGCGAAGGACCCTTTGGGGATCCCGACTTCTGGCCAGAGGCGTCAGGGACAGTAAGGAGACACGGCTCCTTCTGCAAGAAGTTGGGCTCAAGCGAGAGAGGGGCCCATAAAGAGGGACATGTGGTCAACACATTGTGGGAAGTGACAACTGCCACGAAGTGACTGAGTTTACCCCAAGGGGCACCACCCAGGGGCGGAGTGGTGCTGCGGGCTGCCCTGGAGGTCCCTCCGGGGGGCGGAGGGGACAGACCCCAGACAAGGAAGCTGAGGGAGTCAATGTACCCGATGAAAAGGTCCCCGCTCACTCCGGAGCTACTTCTAGAAACGCAGACTTTCTACCTCTAAAGTCTGAGATGCAGAGGACACGTTCTTCATCTGACTCAACTCCACACGCTCTGAAAGCGCCCTCGGGCATCAGGGCATCATTCACGTGGCGGCCTCCAGGCCTCCTGGGACAGGGCCCTCTGCCCCGCTGCCCATTCCCTGTGGGGATGGCCACGGCTGCTGAAAAGCCCCTCCATCTCTCCATTGCGTCTGACTTCTGGACTTCCCACGATAAATCTACTCTCAGGTCCATGGTCCATGTGTGATTCTTCAAAGACTTTGAAAAATGCCTTCTGCTCTCCCTGTGCTAGCCTCCCGCCCAGCAAAACATCTCTTCTTAGGGCAACTCCCGGTTCCCTCCTGGTTCCCTCAAGTTAACTCCTTCTTCATTTAGAAACCCGCTCAGCACGTGACTCTGTCCTTACAGGGTCCAGCCAGCACGGACAGAGGGTCTTCCTTGTCCGGGGTCAATGCGTTGCTGGACGCAGCCTCAGATGGAGTTTATTTTCTGGCAGCAGAATCAGTGACTCACAAGGCACTGAAAATCCACTGAAAGTCCAGTCGGGCCTCCATCACTGAGCCTGCATTCGTGAGGTTGGTGACTGTGTCTGAGATGTGAGCTTTGACATGGATCTTCATTAAATCTGTCCTCCCGGAGTCACTGCGTCATCACAGCTTGTGGAAATGAGCTGGGATGGACCCTGCCGGTGTGTGACTCCTCTTGCTGTCTTGCTGTTAGGTGCACATTTCACCAATTTGCCATATTTGTCTTCAGTATGATAAAGGGAAGGGCTAAGGACTCGCTGGGGAAGGATTTAAGTGGAAGCTGAACTTTAAAATATATATATTATTGATTTCAGAGAGATGAAGGGAGAGGGAGAGAGATAAACATCCATGATGAGAGAGAATCATTGATCAGCTGCCTCCTGCATGCCCCCTACTGGGGACTGAGTTGCAACCTGGACATGGGAAGCAAACCGCCTTCTGATTCGTAGTTGAACCTCAACCACTGAGCCACACTGGCCAGGCTGGAGCTTCTTTTTTAACCAATCCCTGTTTCAGTGCTTCTCCACTTGGATTGCACTTGGAATAACATAAGGAGATCTCAAGGGGTGAAGAAGTACACCGTGGCGGTTTCAACGTAGTCACGGGGATGTGTGTACTGCACAGGGAGTACCCTCACCTGAATCAACCAGTCCTCAATTATTTCCCCAGGAGCTCGGCCCAGTCCTACTCAGCCCCCCACTTGGAAAGACCTACCTGACCCTATCTGCGCCCAGACCCCAAGTCCTCCCGTTAATCCAAGTCTGACTCACCTCTTCAGAGACACCCGAGAGGCTGTCAAATGGTGCTGTCCCTGCCTGCAGAGAGTTCTGCTAAGTGCACTGCTGTTCATTAGAGGGTTTTCCAGTGAGACTTTGGGGAGTTCCACAACCCGCCAGTCCCACCAGGAGCCTACTGCCGCCTCCCTCGGTGCTGTAACCCAGACCCTCAATTCAGAACCTGGGACCCCTGAGGCCTGCAGGGATGGGGCGAGGCTCGCAGTAGATTCGGTTCCGATTTCTTTTCATCAAGCTGCCAAACGCTGAGTGTATTTTTCCCCCTAAGATTTTGATGATTTGATAGATTTGAGAGCCCCCATGCCGGGGGGGGGGGGGGGGAAGCTGCCTTGTTACCAGCAACATTGCTTCTCGCCCTTACTCATGGGCACTTTCTGCTGGTGGTTGATAGCAGGAGGGTCACGTCCAGCCCTTGTGTTTACCCAGAACGCCGGATTTGCAGGTTTGCCAATGGAGACTGCCCAGCCCGTAGGTTGGGGAGCCCAGGACGCAAGGGGAACCAACCACTGATTTGACCAACCACCCCCAGACGGTCACGTGTCTGTCTCAGACTAAACCCAAGTGTGTGTCTCCTGCAGACCAGATTCCGGCCTCTTATGTGTATTTACACACCAATGCAAATGTTGGCATAGTTGACCAACAGTTTGGAATCGCAGGGGCCATTTTGGGGATCTTTTTGTAAGAACAAAATTGTTCATTTGCAAAGTGCCTTAGAGTGAAAAGGGAGGAACATTGCAGCCATTCAGGGACCTGTGTTTTCTTGATCGATAAGAGAAGGCTCGGGAGAGAAATTCAGATCCCGCAGTTGCTTCTCTAAATCTTCTGCGGAAGAGACAAGTGAAAAATGTGGAAGGCTCTCCCTCTTTTGGATCTGCCCACGTCATCACTGGGACCGGAAAGCTTTTGTCTTCTTCCACCCTGTGGCCCTCTGGTGTCCCTGCCCCAACACTCTTTCGGGCCAGCTGCCATTCCTCTGGGCAGCCGGAAACTCTGAATGTTAACCAGGTCAGAACAAGTCCCCGGTGGGGGAATTTAAGTCCTGATGGTGATCTGAGCGGAGAGTGATTTTTGAAGACTTTCCAAAGCCTCTGTAGGATAGGTTAGCACTTTGCAGTAGTTCTAGGAACATTTAATCCGGGGTTTCCAGATGCACGTCAATGTATTTGTGTTATTATCCTCTCTAATAAAATGGTAATATGCAAATTAACCATCACTCAGCTACATAAGCCACACCCACCAGCCAAGCCACGCCCACCATCCAATCAGAGCAAGCATGCAAATTAACCCAAACCAAGATGGCTACAGCCACAGAGAGCAAGGTTTCCCAGGTAACAGAGGAAGCCAAGCTTTCTGCCTGCCCTTGCCAGGCCTAAGCCTCCACTCAGGCTACAAAGTTTCAATTATAGAAGGTAAACAAATTCAAACAAATGGCGGCAGAATGGAGCTTGAGAGAGCAGGCCAGGGTTGCCGCTGGGAACAGGGGAAGCAAAGATTTCCGCACACCCTGGCCGGGCCCACCCGCTTAAGGCTACAAAGTTTCAATTGTAGAAGGTTAATTAACTGCCACAGAAATGGCTGCCACCCCAGAGGGAGCAGCAGGCTTGGCTCTGCTCCAGGCTACTAAGTTTCAATTGTAGAAGGAAAATAAATTCCAGATACCAGGGCCTCTGCTTGGGTTGCCAGGGGGCGTGGTCGGCCTGCAAACCACCAGAGGCCCCTCGCTCAGGCCACCCCACGCCCCAAGGAAACCCCACCCTGATCTGGGACACCCTTCAGGGCAAACCAGCTGGCCCCCACCCCTGTACCAGGCCTCTATCCTATCTAATAAAAGAGTAATATGCAGATTGATCATCACTGCAACACACAATATAGCTGCCCCCATGTGGTGAAAGATCCTGCCCCCATATGGACACAAGATGGCCACCAAAAGATGGCCAGCAGGGAAGGGCAGTTGGGAGGCACCCAGCCTGCAAGGGAAGGCAGTTGTGAGAGACCAGGCCTGCAAGGGAGGGCAGTTGAGAGGGACCAGGCTTGCAAGGGAGGGCAGTTGGAGGTTATCAACCCTGCAGGAGAGGGCAGTTAGGGGTGACCAGGCTGGCAGAGGAGGGAAGTTGGGGGCAAACAGGCTGGCAGGGGGGCAGTTAAGCATCAACCAGGCTGGCAGCAGAGTGGTTAGGGGGTGATCAGGCTGGCAGGCAGAAGCAGTTAAGGGCAATCAGGAAGGCAGGCAGGCAAGCAATTGGGAGCCAGCAGTCCTGGATTGTGAGAGGGATATCCGACTGCCCGTTTAGGCCCGATCCCAGGGATCGGGCCTAAACGGGCAGTCGGACATCCCTCCAGGAGTCCCAGATTGGAGAGGGTATAGGCTGGGCTGAGGGACAACCCCCGCCGTGCACGAATTTTTTGCACTGGGCTTCTAGTGAACCAATAAAATGAAATGGAAAAGACTCTGTGACTACCCTCAGTATGATTTGAGAGACCCTAAATTCCATAATAAAACCAGAGGAATTTAGAACAGCTATAGATATTAGACACCATTTTTTGGAGACCATGCACCCAAACAAACAAAAAGATGGCTACGTGGAGACTGCAGGGATAGGCTCTTTACCACCTTCAGGAGACATACGGGAGGGAGCAGAGCTTGGAGCAGGCATGACTGAAGCTCTTTCCTCACTCTGTCTGAATAGCCTGAAGTCAGGAGTAGGGGATTAATCGACAATTGCCAGGCAGTAGAATCTCAACCCATTGAGACAATGCTCCAAAGGATGGCGGTTTTATAAGTTTCCATCAAAGGAGGAGACGTAAGTGGGTTACATGAAATCCATTGGTGATAGATTAGGGAGGTGGGAGAAAGCAGAAAGCAGCGTGGAGAAACATCTGGAATTGGATAAAAAGTGAAATGATAGACACATGCTTCTTTACACAGGTGGGTGCAGGACAGATAACAGTCAACAATGAACAAGATGGCAATAACAATGAGGGAGTTGGTGGTCTCAGTCCTGGCACCATTTGTTGTGCCCTGAGGGGTCGGGAAAAAGGGAAGTTACAGAAGTTACCCTGACATTCCACAGGTGTGTTACCTTAGATGCAAAAAGACAACAGGCTCAGTCAAGATGGACGTTGATCTTTGTCAGGGAAGATACTGGCCTGGGACAGGACTCCCCACTATAAACTGCTTTTTAATTAAAGATTTTAATTTCAGACCATCCTGTGTGGTCACTTTAGGTCTCTTGAGTTAGCAAGGCCGCCACGCAGGCCTCCCCTGAGCTGGTCAGGGCAGCATGTGGCCCCTTTTCGTCCACAAGATCAGATACTGGAATGGAAAGTGTTCAAACCCTTGAAAAGAAAAACCAAAGCGGGGAAGGGAAGTGGGAAATCCATGAGGCGGCTCCAATCAGGGATCAAGCACTCACGTCCCCTGGACCCTTAGACTCTGACTCTTGCTGCGAAAGACTCTTTGGGACACAACACCTGCTTGGGAGTATGAAAAGCGTTACTGAAAACCATCGCATGAGGATGACCTCCTGCTTCAGAATGGCTGCTTAAGGCCGCCAGCAGCCTTCGATTGGAACCTTGCAAACACTGTATGTGAAATTTCCCACCGCAAGGAGGACAAATTGATTGCACTGTTTTACTGGTGAGAAAAGTGTATTAAGGTTGCTGAGAATGTCTCCAGGTGCCTGTTCCACCTGCCCCAGATTCACCCTGGTAACTGCAGATGGGCATGGACAGGAACCCAAGGCTAAGCCACCTTTGAACACTTGCAAATGGGCTCATGCACCTGCACCTTGCTTTGGAGTTTGACTATCCCAGTCAATGCATGCCAGTTTTCAAGGTGAAACAAAACTTTTGTTTGCTAGAAAGGTATGATTCTGACAGTAGCAAAAACTTCCTTGAATTCCAACCTAACTCACCACTAACACAGGTATTCCTTGTGCTGGGATAGGTACAAGAGAACTTTGCAAAGCTTTGCTGTTTATTCCAAAATTTTCTTGTCCCGAACACTCCCAAACCTCATAACAAGCAGAGAGAGTCAATGGTATTTTTAAACTCAAAGGAGCAATCGTTGACTCTAACCATAAGAACATGGCACCGGCCTCCCCTTAAGCTTCCGTATTTCTCCCCCTGTCTGGGATGCTACCTGGCTTTGGCAGCTGTGGCAGGACACCACAAGGGAGTCATGAAATGTAATCGGTTTTATCACCAACAGACATAAGTTGCATTTCCTTCATATTCTCCCAAGCAGCCTCTGCATAACTAAAACATGAGACTTTATCATCGCAAAGACACCATTAGAAGAATGCCTGGGAAGCCCAGGGGAAGGAACTCCTGGGTAATTCTGACCACCAGAATGGCAGTTAAACTGCAGAGAACCTGAGAGAGCAAACATCTACATTCATGTGTCCCAGCTAAAAAGACACCGGGTTTCCTCTCCGACAATAGCATGGGCATTCCTTTAGGCCAGTGGTCGGCAAACTCATTAGTCAACAGAGCCAAATATCAACAGTACAACGATTGAAATTTCTTTTGAGAGCCAAATTTTTTAAACTTAAACTTCTTCTAACGCCACTTCTTCAAAATAGACTCACCCAGGCTGTGGTATTTTGTGGAAGAGACACACTCAAGGGGCCAAAGAGCCGCATGTGGCTCGAGAGCCGCAGTTTGCCGACCACGGCTTTAGGAGATTTAAAATGAGGGATTCTTAAGAATTCGTTAGAAGCAATGGTCTTTGGGTGGAGAGTGTCCACCACAGAGCTCTGTGTCCAGATGGCAGCTGCGGGTCATGGCCAGTTCCACCCAATCTACAGCACTAGATTGAGATGACGGTGCACATGCTTGAATCTGCAAGCTTTGATTTGTTTTCTTCTCCTTAGTCATCCCCCAACCCACACCCCACATGATTTTAGGCTTAAGATTCTGGGTAGTTGACAAATGATTGTTTCTTAACATGATTTTAGGCTTAAGATTCTGGTTAGTTGACAAATGATTGTTTCTTAACATGATTTTAGGCTTAAGATTCTGGGTAGTTGACAAATGATTGTTTCTTAACATGATTTTAGGCTTAAGATTCTGGGTAGTTGACAAATGGTTGTTTCTTAACCAGGGAAAAGTCAAGGTCTCCAATTTTAATATTTCATTATCTACCTGTACTCATTCATTCCTTGCTATGACTCAAGGACGGGAGACCCGGGTGCAAGATCTGTCCAGAAGAAACAACAAAGCTCTGTGTTTTGCACACGTCCCCCTGTGAGTGCTAACCAGCCAGTGGAATATTTCATTTCACTCATAATTGGACTCAACCAGGAACTGGTGTCTGTGTAAAAGAGAACGCAACAGGACAGGTAACCAGCATCAAAGCTTAGAAAGAAAGGCCTCTGCTCCCCCTGAAACCACTCTCAGGGCCCCTTCCTCAGAGATAACGTCTGTAAACAAACGTCCTCGGAGGAGAGGAGGCTCAGGGAGGGAACCAGGACCAGATGGTTTGGATTTAAGTCCTGTCTCACATTCACAGGACTCTCAAAGAAGGCTTACCACGGAGGTCACTTTGTTGCCTATCAGCTCCACCCTGATGACCTTCGGTGGACCTCTCTTCACCACATGGGGTTCATGTGAATACTAAATTAGCTAATATACACAAAGAACTTAAAAAAAGAATACTTGACATTTAACTACCTCTCAATGCATTTTGCATAGAGCATGACAAGTAATTATAAAGTAATACTGATATCTTCCTTAATCTTTATTTCTTCCTTACATTTATTATATTTTTTCTGTGTTTTTTTTTTCCCCAATCTTGTATTTATTGATTTCAGAGAGAAAGGGAGAGGGAGGAAGAAAAAGAAACATCAAATGATGAGAGAGAATCATTGATCAGCTGCCTCCTGCACGCCCCACACTGGGGATCAAGCTCACAACCCCCCACACGTGCCCTGACCAAGAATCGAACTGTGACCTCCTGGTCCATAGGTCAATGCTCAATCACTGAGCCACATTTGGTCAGGCTTCAACCTTGTATTTAAATGGTTATTCAAATGGATATGAAATTCTCACATCGACTATCTTTCCTTAAGCACTCTGAACATTTTATTCTGTTGTATTTCTCCACCAAATATTGCTACCAAGAAATCTGAAAACAGATATAGTTTATAGTCCTGGTATGCCTGTTATGTGTCTGGCTGTATTTTGATGGGTTTTACATATTTTAATGCACTTAGTACTCCCAACACTCTTATGACAAAAATATTAGTATGATCTATGGGATGTAAATGAGGAAGCTGAGTGATGGAGAAGTGATGATGTTGTTTAATGTTCAATGTTCAATGTTCAATGTTCTAGAGCTCGAGTTTGGGAGACCCTGGATTGAGAGCCATATGGGTGGAGTGCTCAGTAGGTAATGCGCCCTCTGCTGCCTCTTTCAAAATGTTGATATGATGATTTTCCTCTGTAGATCTCCTGCCATTTCTTGTTGGAGAATTTTAGAATGTTCCCTTGTCTTTGATTTTATTAAATTTTACCACAATGTGTCCATACTGATTTATTTGTTATCTCTGGCACACTTTTGGTGTTTTCAATCTGAGTTCATGTATGTTTATCTGTATGTATGTGTTTGTGTGTGTAATTTCTGTGAAATTATGGATCATATGTTCAAATAATTGGTACAAACTGTCTTTCCCCTTATGTTTTTTTTTTTGGATTTCTTATATACAGATATAGACATTTTACCTTTATTTTCATATGTTAACTTTTCTTATATTTATTCCATGTATTCATTTTTGCTAATGCATTCTAGAATTTCCCCCTGATTTTGAACTTATTTTTGTTGTTTATGTCAATGATTCTTCTCTTTCTCTCTATGCATATATCATATATGAATTTTCTTATGTGATACATTTACATGATTCACTTTTTTGACACTTTTCTGTGATTACTACAAAGATTACGGGAATTCTGCCCCTCACCAATTGTAATTACACATCCACCCTCTACCTCCTGCCTCTTTGATTTTCTCTCCTCCTCCCCAGACCCACAGGAAGTCTAGGAATATTCCAGATCATTTTTTTTTTAGCCATAGGCATTAGTCTATAAACTTCTTCATCCATACCATTGGTCTTGCAGAACCCCGTATCTGCTTATGTTTCTCTCTTGCTTAAACCCTGTCAACAGCTCCTTATCACACGCAAGATAAAACATATGCATGTTTGCATGGCTGTTTCCTCCACAGACGCTCTCCACTCTCCCCAGCATGCTCTATCTTCAAATGATATTAAACCACTTGGAATTCCTTGAATAAGCTTTGCCTTTGTTAATGTCTAGCACATTCGAATGTCCTCAGAAGTGTTTCTTTAATGACTAAATAGGGCTATAGTTTAGTGTGTTAAAATATAAACAGTAGGATTTCAGCTTTTGCTAATGGTGGGTGGCTTGGTCAGACTAAGTCTGCTGCAGATAACAGCTATAAAATTGGTCCCATCCCCTAACTCCCTCAAAAACCCCAACTATTTGAAGTGACTGAGAGAATTGCCGAAATCAGACAAAAACTGGAGGAATGTCTATACTTGAACCACACACTGAAACAGACCTACACGACAAGAAATGATAACAGAAGCCTGTCAGACTGAAAGGAAATTACACAATAGGTAAGAACTTAAATCTAAAGGGGGGAATAACGATTACCAGAATTGTAAATATGTAGTCAAATATTTAAGCATTTAAACATATATAAATGCATACACATTATTTACTAATTTATTTAACACACACAGCAATAATTATAACATACTAAGGGATTTATAATGTGAACAGCTGTACCATATATAACAAGAATAGCACAAAGAACTATAGCAAGGTTTCTTTATTTTATGTGACGTAGTACAATATTAACACTAAGTAGACTGTGTTCACTTAAAGATGCATATTATAGTCTCTATAGCAGCCACTTTAAAAATAATGCAAAGCACTGAAATGCTAACTGAGAAATTGAAATTAAATACTAAAAAGGAATTGGATTTTCACAAAAGAAACCAGGAAATGAGGAACAAAGGAGCAAAATAACAGATAAGACCAAAAGAAAACGAATACTAACATGGCAGAACTAAATCAAATCATGGTAATAATTACATTAAATATAAATGACTAAACATGCCAATTAAAAGGCAAAGATTTTCAGGTTGATTAAAAAAGTAAGACTACCCCCCCCAAAAAAAAGTTCAGTTTTCAATAAAAAATTATGAGACATGTGGAGAAACAGTAGAGTATGGCCCATACACAGAAAAAAAAAAAAAAAAGCCATCAGTGGGAATGTCCCGAGGAAGGCCAGAGCTAGGGCTTATGAGAAAGATAACGTTCCCTTTATAATCTTTTCTATTTTGTCTGGTGAGTAGTGATGGAAGTTCCCTCTTTACTTCCCTCTTTACCTCTTTAACTGCTTTGATTTTTTTCTTCATCAGTCTAGCTAACAGTTTGTCAATTTTGTGATATTTTCAAAGGCTATGCTTATTTTGTTGATTTTCTTGTTTGTATATTTCTTATTTTATTTTCACTTAATATTTATTATTTCTTTCATAATAGATGAATTTCTTATCATTATAAAATTTTCTTCTTTACCTCTACTAAAAAAAAAAATTAAGACCCAACTATGTGTTTTCTATAAGAGACATACTTTAATTACAAAGACACAAACAGTTGAAAGTTAGAGTTTGGAAAAAGGTATACCATGCAGACTCTATTAATAAGAAAGCAGGAAGGGCTGTATTATATGTCGGGGAAAAAGCCACTCCTAGACAGCAAGTTTACCAAAGGCAAAGAAGGAAATTGAAAATGGTAAAAGTATCAGTGCATCAGGAAAACAGAAAAGTTATAAATATGTCTGATTATAAAAACAGCCTCAAAATACATGACGGAAAAACTGACTGGCCAAAATAAAAACAGACCAACCCACAGTTACTGTTGAAGGCTCCAGCACCCCCTTTTCAGGATAACAATTAGATAAAAATAATGAATAATGAATAATGACATACAAGATGTGAATGACACCACTGAACATGCTGGGTAATTGGCCCTACTAACCATATTGATATCTATATCTATGTCTATGTCTATGTCTATGTCTATGTCTATGTCTATGTCTATATCTATATCTTATCTGTATCTATATCTATATCTATAGCTATATGAACTTTTAAAAAAAATAAACATGGAACATTCACTAAGATAGACCATATCCTGGAACCCTAATTTTTCTTGTCTCAATACATACATTTTCAAATATTGAAATCTTATAGAGTGTGTTTTTTCATCATAATAAAATTAGATTAAAAATTGATATCTTTTTTAAAAAGTAGAAAAGTCCAAAATATTTGGAAATTATAAAAAGTGCATTTTATAAAACCTTTATAAGAATGGCAGATTTTTATAATTATTGAAGCTGAGAAATGATAGGTGGAGATTCTTTCTATTCTATTTATTTTGTGTATGTATGATATTTTACATAATTAAAAGACAGGAGAACATGTAAACAATGACAATCTCAGACTTTTCTTTTTAACACCATTCAGTAATTAGATCACGAGAAAGGTATTCTCAAAATTAACACAAGGGAACGTCAATGGCCCTTTCCCCTAAACGCCTTCTATGGGCCCAGGCATTTTTCTGTTTTGTTTCAGGAAGCTATTTTGTTGCTGGGGAGTGGAGGTAAAACTCTCAACAATAACAACAACAACAAAAGCTAAGTTAATAACCTAAGGATTATCCAAAATTATGTTGAGATATTTCAGAATAGGCCACATACACATTATGTACAAATTCATCTGTACTTCACCCAATATTCCATAAAGCTAAGCTGGCCCTTGGGAAAGTTCTGGAGTAAACTGATTTTTATTACCTTTTTTCCATTTAACAGAGACTAGTACATGGTACAGAAACATAAGCTTTGTGAATGGTAGTGAGGAGAAGTATTAAATTTACCACCATTGTTCAAGCCCTCTGGGTACTTCCTTTAATTATTGAAGTGCATTAGATTATACTGACTTCCTTGTTCCTCACAATTCATAATGATTACTGCCCAGTGTATAATTCTGTTACAGATGATGTCTAATTGAATATATAATTCCAGTTTGCAAATTGAAGAGTGTGTTTCATAGTTTTTGATTTCTAACTGTTTATCTTATGCTTCAGCCACAACCACTACTTGATACCTTATGACTAAGGACTAAATTGTAACTTACCTACCAATGACCCCCCCTGAAATAAAAACAGGCACACCATAGAGAAAAATAATAAATTAGCCTATAACAGAACCAGAAAAAAAAAATCAATGGGTCATCATTTCCACAACAAATTGTAAGTCATGAACCTTATTTGTGAATTTTCTTCTTCTCTCTGTGTCTCATGTTTGCTTTGCCCTCAGGTAGCATCCCAGCTGATCAGGCTTCATAACCTAAACCTTCATTCCGGGAAATTCTGAGCGTCTTTGGTCCTCCCTATGTGGAACTGCAGTAGTCTTCAATGAATTTTTGCTTTATGAGAAAAAAAAAAAAAGACTATTGAGGTGGGGAGCAATTTGAGCCTTACAACAAAAACAAAGGATGGTACAGACATTTCCCATCAACCCCTGTCTCCACATAGGCATTGCCTCCCCCATTATCAGCATCACTCATCAGAATGGTACATTTTTCACCAAGGATGGAGCTGCATCGACACATCATAATCACTCAGTGTCCATCGTTTAGCCGAGGGCTCACTCTTGGTGTTGTACGTTCCATGATTTGGACAAATATATAATGACACGGACCCACCCACGACAGCACCGTTCAGATTAGCCTCCCTGCCCTAGAAATCCTCTGTGCTCTTCCTGCTCATCCTCCACCGCGCCCCACCCCTGGAAACCAATGATATTTTTCTGTTTCCATAGTTTTGCTTTTTAATTTTTTTTCCTTCAGAATGGCCATCTAGTAGGAATCATACAGCATGCAGCCTTTTCAGATTGGCTTCTTTCACTTGCTAACCTGTATTACACTCCCTCCAGGTCTTCCTGGCTTTCAGCTCATTACTTTTCAGTGCTGAGTCATATCCCACTATCTGGGTGGACCACCGCTCACTTATCCATTAGTTGCCCCCAAATGTTAGCAATTATGAATAAAATAGCTCTAAACATGTGGGTGCCGGGTTCTGCGTGGACAGCATTGTGTAATTCCTTTGGGTAAGTACTAAGGGATGGTATTTCTGGATCGTCGGGTAAGAGTATGTTTCAGTGCATTTCTTTCCCCCCAGGTAACATTTCCTAGGAGGTGCCTTAGAGCTTTGCTATCCAAAGGCTAGTCCTCCACCCAACAGCCTGATCATCATGTAGGAGCTAGCTAGAGATTTGGGATCCTGTGCCCCGACCCAGACCCACTCAGTCTGACTCTGCATCCTAACCTGGTTCCCCAGGTGTTTTAAGAACAGACAATGTAGAGAATCATGGGTGTCCTTCAAGTTGACGTCCCTGCCTCTGTGACACTGCAGGCACCCAGTTCCCCTCAGTAGTCCTCGTACACCCTAACCAACACCGCATCTCCCAGAGACCACAGCTACTTCCCATTTCCGGGACGCCTTCTGCGACATGGAGGTTAGCGGTGCCTCTAGTCAGAGGCAGAGTGGCACCCCTCGAGGTGGTGAACCCTGAGGGGTTAAGTCTTCATGTGTCCCCACTGCTGCTGTAGGAGTTTGTCATCCCTTTTGCTTAAGGGGGTGGTGTTGAACCCTCGCTCTATAAATGTTGGGGTGTTGCTGAGGGTCCTCGCAGCTGCTGGGGAAGGTCAAAGGCAGAGCGAAGGCTGGCTGGACTGCAGACCCCCAACCCTTAACTTGGGCAGCTCCTTCTGTGCAGCTGAGTCATCAGAGGCCCACTTACGCTGCCTTTGCAAAATAGAGAAAAACAGTTTTTGCTCCATAAAAGCAAAAGTTAACAATCTCTAGCTTGACATACAACCAGAGCCGTTAAGTTAATCCAGTTCTCCAGAAAGGTAACTTATTAACCCATTATCACTGACTGCTTCCGGGAAGTGTTCAGTTTATCAGATTAGTTACTTAGAGAGACCAGGGTGCTGAAAAGTTAGTCTAGAGAGTTAATTTTTAATGGGAGAAGCATGATAAGACTGAGGCCACTTTAACATGGGTCAGGGAAACGGGAACCATTGGAGACTTATTTGTGTAAGGGTAACAAAAAGAGTGATTGAGGGGACTGTGTGCGCGCACGTGTGTGTGTGTGTGTGTGTGTGTGTGTGTGTGTGTGTGTGCGCGCGCACAGAGATGTAGATACTCCGTTACAGATTTTTAAAAACTAAATTCCTCTCGGAATCAATAAACAACATCACATAGTCCGTTCCTTTGAAAGAACCACAGCAGGGATTTTTCTTCAGGCTTGCTGCTAGGAAAACACAGAGTTTGCCAAAGTAACTGGTTTATTCTTATCTTCTGGTCACTATGAATATTTCATTGGACTGTGCTTCTCTCTTTTCTCTGGGGCTAGAAAGCTTGTTGCCAAGTATCTGACCTACCTCCAGTGGCGAGAAGTCAATCAAGTAGGCTTGGCCAGGCTTCTCCTCGGTTCGCTTCCTATTGTTTCACGACCATTGTTTTCTCCTCGCTTCCTGGTCCTCCCTGGCCGGCTCTTAAACTGATGGTACCTGTCACTGTAGGTTTTCAGGGTGCCTTCTTTTATCAGTAATCCCGACCCAGACAATGGGAAGGAGGGGCGCTGCAGCTTGTTCCCAATATATGGTCTTCGCCAGCACTCATCTACTTTTAATAACCTCATGTTTTCTTCCTCTAAAGATATATCGCCACAAAGAAAAAGGTAACTGCTGCAAAGAACATATTCTATGAAATTATTCTTTGTAGAGCCATGCTTTTAGTATGGAAACGGATGTCTGATGAAAAATACACATTTGTATGGTTGAGAGGGGGAATGTTCTATCCTCTGTGAATGTGAGCCATGACTCGTAATTGGGGGAGTTGTTTTATTTATTTATTTATTTATTTTTTTTTAAATATATATTTTATTGATTTTTCACAGAGAAGAAGGGAGAGGGAGAGAGAGCTAGAAACATCAATGAGAGAGAGACATCGACCAGCTGCCTCCTGCACACCCCCCACTGGGGATGTGCCCGCAACCAAGGTACATGCCCTTGACCGGGAATCGAACCTGGGACCTTCCAGTCCGCAGACCGACGCTCTATCCACTGAGCCAAACCGGTTTCGGCGATGGGGGAGTTGTTTTAAAAGACTGATTTGGCCGAGCCAGTGTGGCTCAGTGGTTGAGCTTTCACCTATGAACCCGGAGGTCAAGGTTCAATTCCCTGTCAGCATTTCAGGTTCCATCCCCAGTGGGAGGCATGCAGGAGGCAGATCAATGATTCTCTCTCATCATTGATGTTCTCACCGCCAAGTACCATTTCTTAGGAAGCTCCACAGTGCTGAAGGACCTTGCATACCCATAAGCACAGCGCCACCTTCCATTCTAACTCTGCATTAGATACATGTGGACCAGCAACTCAAATGCTCATGTTCAATCCCTTGGTCTCTTCAAATCAAACTCATGTCACCTGCCTTCTGCTTCCCTCCTTCTCTCTGGGGACCACACCTTGGACTTTGCATTCAGATGGAACCATTATGCCCTTGAAGTCTTCCACTTCCCATGTGCTTCTCTCAGACGATACCCTCCCCTCTTTTCCACTTGGCCAGCCCCTCATCTTTGCTCCTTGGCCACATTAGGGACACAGCCCCTCAAGTCCTACACTTTCTCCCTTTAACCTCTCTTTTCTGCCCAGTCACGCTGATTTACTGACTAAACGGCACCAGCACACAGAGCCAGGTCTGAGGATGGTTTAAAGAACACACGTCTTGCAGAACTAAAAATTGCCTCCAGTGATGTGATGTTCCCTGAGAGTGGGTGCTTAGTCTATGTTCTTTGTTTCCTCATTATTAATAGACCCCAGGGAGACCTGCCCCACAATATTTACGTCAAAGGTGCTCAGACACATCGACATGCTGGGAATAGCTCACCCTCATTTCCAGCTGCCTAGTGCCTCCATTCACGCTGGCTGGGGGTTCCTTCAGCTCCGTGGTTTTGGGTCAGCATCTCCAGTCCTGCCTCATCTCTTGAGCTCACATATTTCTTCTCTTACTGGAATTCTCCAGATGTTGTTGCCTCTGCTTGCTCTTTGTGCAGTTTCTCTCTTGCTAATGTCTTCACTATCAAGGAATTCACCTTCACAGCTCTATCCCTTCACCCCTGACCTTGTGCTTGGTTGCTGATTTCAGGTCCCTCTCGATCAGGATGGGGTCTCCCTTGGGAAATCTTGCCTACTAATCTCTGGTGGGATTTCCTCAAAAGGCATAGGAATGGAAGCATGATTTCCTCCATGCTCCTTTCAGAGTTTCCGTGCTCACTCACAGTAAATCTTGAGGTGTTCTGTATACAAGGAGTAGGGCGGTCAGCAACCTTTGTCAACACCTAAAGCTTGTTGCTTTGGGCTGACAGACACATCTACCATTGTTCTTTTACATGTAATTGATTAATAATTTTACACTCTGTGCTTGGAAAATATACACTATAGGATGTACTATATAGTCTGTAAGTGGACATGACTTTTCTTTCCAAAAAAGATTGAGTATTAAGTTGGACATTTGATTTTTGTTATTGACTTAAAACAAATGTTCTAAAATAAGATATGGAGTCTTATCACAAAGAAAATGATTTAAACAAAAGCAAGGACTACACCTTGCCTCTAAAAGCAGAGCTAGTTTGACCATTGGCCCCTAAATGTTCCTGCAACTAGAAACAGTGTACCTGTCATCAGTACCCCTGCTTTGTGACGATTTAAGTGGCAAAATATGAGAATGTGATGTGCCTGCTTCGCAATGCCCACTATATTTTACTCTTCACATGTATATACATGGAGGAAATGTCACCTGCAGGTAATCACAAGGATGCATTTTAGGAAAGAACTTAGGGCACTTGTCCTGGTCCTGATCAGGTCATGTTCATGGTGCTGGACCAACCAGTGACATTCACGTTAGGTCACTTCCCATACGTGTAGCGAGACAATGGAACCATAGACAAGGAAAGAGCAGAAATCCTTGTCTTCTTTTTTCCTACAGTTTTAAAGGCAGAGAAAAAGTGGAATTCTCTAAAACTGTCACCACTGACACATCTGAGCTTAATTCTTGTTAGTAAAGGTCAATCGAGAAAGACTAATCTTGTTGTCTAGACACTCAACTCTCTTTTTCCTGGGCATCTTTCCTTCCCATTTTTGCCCGAGAGTCTCTTAAAGGAAAAATCATAGTTCAAATGACTGTTTAGTGACACAAACACAATAGTCTCGAATACATCAGTGTCACAGTAATTGTGTTCAGAAGTGAAGATAAGCTGACCGCTACAAAGCATGCTCAGAATTCCTTCCCCTGAGTGGCGTTAATACTAAAGCCCACACTCTTAGCGACACAGTCACTGGTGTTTATCTACAGGAACTATCGCCAGACAGCCCTGTTGAATGAGAATGTGAAAAGATGCGTCAAGAATAAAAATAGGAAACATAGTATTTTCTTAAACATGTATGGGCATGAGGGATGATCCATGAAAATGAAAACTGTCCATGTACACACTCAGTGTGGGCAATGGGAACAGAGATCATTCCTTACTGATGACATTCTGCTGTCTTCACTAGCATTTTTTATTTTTTACTCTCCCAGGACTTTCCCAATAAATGGTTTAATTATTTGCAGAGGAACTTCCGGAAAGACCCTTCAGTTCTTCAAAGGAAACCACTCTAAGTTTCTTTGAATCCCTCTCCTCAAAACCGGAGTCTTACTGTTTCTAGCAATCCAGGACTATTGTATCTTAATATATACCCAACCCTAATCAAATTTTGAAAGTTCAGGTTCTAGAATGAACTCTAGACCAGGTCATATCTAGCCATGAGTACAAGATATAGTTAATTTAATTTAAGACTGTTTCTTTCCCAGCTCTACCCGTACCCCCACTCCCACCCCCCAGAAAAGGAAAATTCTTACTAGAAAGTGCAAACACTTGCCTTCAGAGTATATAAGAGATCATTATTTTTTGGACTAATAGACACCTCTACACATACACAAACTATAGTGTACCAAGTGCACAGTGCAAACACAACTATTATTTAGTCATTATGAAACTTACATCATGTATACTTTTTGAATTTAGTATTTTTAATTTTGTTTAATTCTGTACCAAAATGTTTTAAACATTTGCCAAAAATTCTCACATTGAAGGGTGTGAACCAAAGACACTGTGTAGAGAACCACTTAGGAAAGTATTGCAATGCATGGCTTCAAAAAAATTAAAACAACACCTGTAAGATTGGGTCTGATCATAATATTAACTCCAATGATAATACATTTATCGCTTACTATATAATGAGATGTTGGAAAAACAGGAACTGAATTACTAGTATTCTAGTAATTGAAGATCATTTTTGCATATTTATACCAACACATTATATTTGTTTTTTATCCATGACATATTGCCAACAATGAACTATTGTAGTGAGCAATCTAGGCCAAACATTTATTTTTGGCATGGTTCTCAGGTGAGAGTGTGTTGCACACTTTACGTACGATCATGATAGAATTATTGATTTTGTGTCACATATTTTTAATAATTTTAGAAGGTCAGTGACTGATTTTAGAAAAATGAGGAAATTGTTCTGTGCATTGCTATTTTCTCTAAAGTGTTCTATAAAATTCAACATTCTTTCTTGACTAATAAAAAAACAAAACAAAACAATAGGATGTGAGTAAAACAACAACAAAACACTTTAATGACTCCCATAAACCTTTGATTGGCTTATACATGTGTAGAGATTTTGCTTAGATCATGTCAGAGGAAATGGTGCAGTAAAAACTAAAACGTCGATCCTTTCTAAAAAGCAACAAAAATCCTGGCAAAACCTGTCAGGATCAATATCCTTGGAAATCTGGAATATAACCAACAGCTTTCAGCAAGCAGTGGAATGCTTAAATTAAAAAAATAAAAATAAAAAAGGTTGCATCTCAGTAAGAACACAGAGCTTTGTGGTGCTTTAATTTACCCTGGGCCCATTCCTTACCCACCGCCCTGGCAGTGGCCTTGAAGATAACAGCCCACATTCCTGGTACAGATGCCAGTACTGAAGGGCACAAATGGACCTCATTTGCAAAGAACTGGAGTTGGTTATTTTTTTACTTGTATGGTGGTTCCCTGGAGAACTGGCTAAAAGAACAATGTTTGTCAAAAACATTTACAGGCAAGTGTATTATTTGCTGCTGCCTGGGACAGTGGATGAAAGTTGAGGTAAAAATAGACTAAGCAAAGAGCTTAGGAGGAAAGTCAGGGGAATGTGGCGTTTTGGGGAATGGGGACTTTAAAAATCTCTGACATATATATTCCTGGGGATCTACAAGGCCATTCGTATGTCCAGAGCTTTGTACTTACTCTCTCAGGAGAGACCTGAGAATGCCGTAAACTCTCACCTCTGGCTGACCTTCACGCTCTGTAGAAGTGGAAAGTGAAGGCTAAGGCCAGGTTAAACTGCCTCGCTGAGTGTTAAAGGCATGTCCTAATACACACACAGAGTGGATCTAAAAACATTGTCTAATCATTACATTCCTTCTTGACTAAAAAACAAAACAAAATAATAGGATATGAGTAAAGAAACAACAAAATCACTTTTTTGTTGTTGACCACTAAGCTAGCAGAAGAGAGACTTCAGTGGCCAAATAAAACAAAGAATACAGACTTTACACATTTAGCTCAAAGAAATAACTAAACAAACATCGCCAACTACAGTAAATGGCAGAGAACAAACCCTGGGGATGGGGAGAGAACCTGATTTCCAGAGTTGCCACATTATAATAGTTTAAATGTCCAGTTTTCACAAAAGCAGATGAGGCATACAAAGAAACAAGAAAGCATGTCCAATACACAGAAAAGGGCAGTTAATAAACACTGCTCTGATGAAGCCAGTAGTTGAACTTAATACATAAAGACTTTAAGTCACCTATTTTAAGTTTGTCAAATAGATAAAGGAAACCATGGCCAAAGAACTAAAGGAGATCATGAGACCGATGTTTCACTAAATAGAGAATAGCAGTCAAATGACAGAAATTATAAAAAAGAATGAAATAGAGCTGTGGCCAGTGTGGCTCAATAGTACAGCACCGTCCCACACACCAAAGGGTGGAGGGTTCATTTCCCAATCAAGGGCACATACCTGGATTTCAAGTTCATTCCCAGCCCAGGTTGGGGTGTGTGCAGGAGGCAACTAATTGATGTGTCTCTCTCACATAGACGTTTCTCTTCTCTTTCTCTCTCTCCCTTCCACTTTCTCTAAAATTAATGGAAAAAAATATCCTCGGGCCAGGATTAACAACAACAAAAAGAACCAAATATAAATTCTGGAATCAAAAAGTACAATAATTAAAATTAAAAATTCACTAGAAGGTTTCCACAGCAGATTGAGCTGGCAAATGAAAGAATCCAAAGCTTGACGATAAGTCACTTGAGATTGTCTAAACTGGGTAATAGAAAGAAAATAAAAATAATGAAGAAAAGTGAACAGAGCATAAGAGATCTGTGAGATACCATCAAGCATATAAGCATAGGTATAATGGGAGTCCCAGAAGAAGAGAGAAAGGGGGGCAGAATAGGTATTTGAGGAAGTAATCATGGAAAACAAAGACATATACTCAAACTGTCAAAAACCAAAACAAAGAGAGAATCTTGAAAACAGCAGTCAGAAATATACTAACTGAAATAAAGAATAATTTACAGGGATTCAACAGTAGAGTAGAGCATTCTGAGAATCAAATAAACAATTTGGAATATGAGGAAGCAAAAAACACCCAATCAGAAGAGCAAAAAGAAAAAAAGAATCCAAAAATCTGAAGATACTGTAAGGAGCCTCTGGGACAACTTCAAGGGTACCAACACTCGCATTACAGGGGTGCGAGAGGGAGAAAAGAGAGAGAGCAAGATACTGAAAACCTATTTGAAGAAGTAATGACAGAAACCTTCCCCCACCTGGTGGAAGAAATCGACTTACAGGTTCAGGAAGTGCAGGGAGACAAGAGGAACCCAAAGAGGCCCACACCAAGACACATTCTAATTAAATGCCGGGGGTTAAGGACAAAAGAGAGACTCTTAAAGGCAGCAAGAGAAAAGCAGTTAGTTACCTACAAGGGAGTGCCATGGAACTAGCAGCTGATTTCTCAATTTGTGGTAAATGGAAGAAGCCACAAATAACAAAGTATAAGACACAACAGGTCACATACTGTTAGGTTTTGTTTATGTGAAAAGCCCAGAATGAGCACATCCAGAGATAGGCAATTCCAAAGCAACGGGAAGTGGTTGCCAGGGTCCCAGAGGAGAAGGGAACTAGGAATGACGACTTCCTGGGCATGTGGTTATTTTGAGGGATGATGAAAATATTTGGAACTAGATGGTGGGGATGGTTACACAACATTTTGAATGTACTATGAACCACTGAACTGGTACACTTTAAAATGGTTCAAATGATGAATTTATGTGAATTTTATCTCAGTTAAAAAAACAACTACTCTGCCTAGAAGAATGACCTTGCCCTGGCCGGTGTGGCTCAGTTGGTTGGGTGTGGTCCTGGGCACCAGAAGGTTGCCGGTTCGATTCCCAGTCAGGGCACATATCCAGGTTGTAAGCTCCATCTCCAGTAGGGATGTGCAGGAGGCAGCAGATCCATGTTCCGTTCTCACATTTGTGTTTCTCTTTCTCTTCCCCTTTGCCTCCCTCTCTAAGAAAATCAATAAAACTATTTAAAATAAAGAAGAACCACCCTTGCTTTAGACGTTCCATCTCTTTTCTAGGTCCAAGGCCCCCACAGCCTCCTCTTCTGAAGAGTTTACGTTTTCCTACAAATAATTTTGAGAAGCAAACTGCTCATCCAAACATTGTTTGGCTAAAATTCAAGGAAGTGAGAGTTTTGTGTTTTACTTTGCGTCAGCTTGGAGGTATGTTGTGACGATGAAGTAACTTTGAATATTCCTGCGAAAATGACTGTAAACCAATGGCCTGGTTGTTGATTAAGTGCAGGGAAGTAATGAACTACTACATTTGGATCCTGCAAGCAGCTCTTGGTGATAGTTGCCAGACTAGCTAGTCGTGTACCATGGCTTCCCAAGAGTTCCTCTCTTTTAGTGAAAGATGTTTTCCATCCTCTGATGAAAGCACTGCACCTGACAAGGGCCCGTGTGCCTGGGCCTTGTCCCGAACACCTCCCTTTCTGCAACGTGGGTGGGATGACTCTGTCATCCTCTAAGCTATGCTCAAAAGCTACATTCCGAGTCCATAATCAGCTGAGCTTCAGCCAACAGATACTGTCCGCAGGGAGCACCGGAGTGGAGTGCTCGGAGCAATTCACCCTGATGACTTCCCGGTGAGCAGATCTCATGTTCAAATGCCTGTTTTCCTTTCTTTTCTCATGTCCAGGTGTCTATCTTCCTTATCTCTCTTAGGCCAAAACATTCTGCAGATTTCTTTTCCATGGTGAGACACGATCGTCACTATTTGGAGTAGAATTCTATTACTGATGTAGATTCATAATGTATTTTTCTCAATGCTTAGAAAAAGTAATGATGATAAAAATTAGTGGAAAAGATTCTAGTCACCATATATGTAAATTTTTCTCTTTACACCAAATGGCCACAGTGGTTTATTTTATTCCACCTGCCATCCTCTCAAATGCTTGAGTCTTTTAGCTCCCACAGAGAAATTGATTGAGACATCAAGAAACAGGTTATATTTTATAAAAGTTTGAACTTGACCTTACTATTTTATTACCAAGAAAAATATAATGGGAATGCAAATTCCTTTTTAAAAAATTATTTTATAAAGAGAAATAACTGTTTGATTTAAAATTCAATTTCTATTGTAGCAATAAAAATAACAAAGTTAAATGTCGTATGGATATGTAGGGATAGCATGGAGTCTTAAGTAATTAATGAGCTGTTGGGGAAATAAATAGCCTTTTTTAGATTAAATATTCTCTTTTGGAACTAGTTCAATATTATCTTTTAATGCCTGAAACGGAGGGGTCCCAGAATATTGCTGAAAATATCTGGGGACTAGACTTCTGCTCAATATTAAACAGTCAGTAATAAGCACATATTCTTTTAAAAAATTCTTTGTATATGTTTTTTCAATGTTTAAAGGAACTCCATTGCATACTTATTTATAATATTCTATACATACTACTCCAGTTATAGTAATAGTAAACAGTTACGTGTAAATTCAAAAAGATCTCTATATGCTATTCTAAATTAGATTCTGCTGTTTCTTCATTAAATACCTCACTTCCAACTACTTACATGTAAATTACCTACATTGTCTTTTGTCTGAATTTCTCAGTGTCTCTGTGCTTATGGTCTTGGTAGCTTGGGACCATCATGATAGTGAAATTACCTCCATGAAGGGGAGATAGTGTGACTGCCTACTTGGGAGTGGGCTTTCCCTTGCTTTTGATGATCAGTTTTGTTAGCCAAGACATTCGAGAAGTTTTTTACAGCAGTAATAATATGTGCAAACATTCTCTTTCATCAACATATTTGTAAACTTTCTCAATTCCTTTGATAATGTTACTTACTTCCAGTGACAAAAATCTATTGTTTGTAATTGACTGAACTAAAACATTTTTTCCAACTTTTATATACATTTTTTTACTTGTCAATTATAGTTGGCATTCAATATATTTTACATTTATTTCAGGTTTATAGTATAGTGGTTATTTGCAATTGAAGTCAGAGTGTGATTAGCAACTTCATTTTCTAAGCATCCCTATAGTATTAAAGGCTGATTTCTAAGGGTTTTATTTTTCAGTAAGTTAGCTTAGTCACTAGACTGTGAACTACTTAAGAATGTTTTAGACATCTTCATAATCTCTAGATTGCCCTCAGCCGGCAGTCAACATTTGCTGAACAGAAGTTACGCATTTTATAATCACTACACACTATGTGCTTGGCATAAATGGACTTTCATATGTTAGAACCACTTAGAATTGCGTTCAAAACAAGGCTCTCTCTTTGCGTCACAAAGAGTTAGGCAGTTTGCTTTTTGAAGATTATCTTAATGACGCCATTCTGCCGTGTCCCAGCTGAGCCCTGAAATCCATGTTCCAGCCTGCTCATTGCCCGCCCGGCCTCCCCGGAGGACAGGGGAATTCTGTCAAGTCTGGCGCGCACTGTAAACACACTCCTGTTTATTCCAGCTAATGAGAAACAGGCGTTCTGGAAATGTGGCTCGGAGGAAATCTTCAGAAAATAGAATTCTCTAGATGGATTGGAGAGATAACATTCGGTAACATGTAAGCCAAACATAGTATCAAGCGGAAGAGAAAGCAAGTCAGATAGAAAATGTGCTTGGATGTGTCAGCACGGGCTTTGGACTGAGATTTTTGCACGTCTGTAGTCATCGTCCCTTCTCCTTCCCTGGCAGTTAGTTTTATGGTGGCCTTGCCCTCTCCGCCTGCCCCAAGTTTGCCCTCCTGCTGGGAATCCCATCTGGTCTTGTTATCTGTCCCTGGGGTCAGCCGGCTGTCTCTTCCTCTCTCTCTTCTGTTTTAAGGTGTCTAATAGTTTATAGTCTTTAATCTGTGGCTCTTCCTGTAGACAGTTTCGAACAGCTTCTGTAGCTGCTTCCGATCCTTTCATTTGAAAAGCACTACCTTTCGAATGACAGTCTTCATTATGGGACAGTTTTGCCAGGTTATGGCATACTGAGTATTGGTGTGTTTCCCCCTTAGAGAATACTTTTATCCAACATATAGAGTATTTCCCTTAGAGCAGACTATATAGTAGTAAACAAGGGAAAAGGCTTGTTTATATTTCCAGGGTTTCTCATCAAATTTGGAATCTCCTGAAGTTACTGTGCTCCCACAGGGAATCTCATCCAATTAGTTGAAAGTCTTGAGAGCCCACCACCCTGTGGATAGCTCTACAATTCCTCTAACAGACATGAACTACCTACTGGTCATAGGTTTATGCGAGCACGCATGTTTCAGATACATTCACTAATGCTCTCTCAGTCTGCTTCTGTCCTCCGTCCTCTCTATCATGTGCCATCACTGAAGGTTGCTTTCCTGATGCTACCACAAGAGCAGTGTAGGCAGTGCCCCCACATTGATCAGATCATCTTCCTTTAGAAATATATATGGGTTTTGTTTTTCTATGGGAAGATTAAAAAGTCTATATCAAACTTCATTTAAACAATACCATTATGTTTTCCTCTTATTAAAATTACCAGTGGTATGACACCAAATTTTCACTGATTTAAGATTTTTTTTTTCATTTATTTTTACTTATTTCAGAGAGGAAGGGAGAATGTACTTCCTACATTTAGTTGATCAAATAATGCTTTTACTTTTATCTCAAAAAATGTCTTACAATTTGTACATCCTTTTATTCCCATCACCACTGCATTGGAACAGGTCCTTGTTATGAACTGAATTGTTCCCCCATCAATTTCACATGTTGAATCTCTCATTCCTAATGTGATGGCATCTGGAGGTAGGGCTTGAAAGAGGTGATTAAGTTTAAAGGAGGTCGTAGTACCATATTGGTCTAATCCAACATGCCGGGTATCCTTATGTGATGAGGAAGAGATACTAGGATGCGCCTGCACAAAGAGAAGGTCATGTGAGAACACAGCGAGAAGATGACCATCCTCAAGCCAAAGAGAGAGACCTCAGGATACAATGAACCCACAGACACCTTGACCTTGTACTTGCAGCCTCCAGAATTGCGAGAAAATACACGTCTGTTTGAGCCACTTGGTCTGTGGTATTTTGTTATGGCAGGTCTAGCAAACTAATACAGTACTCAGAATTTATCATCAGGGAGATGAAAATCATCTCCTAGCTATTCATTCTCTTTATTTTATTATTAGGAGGGAACCTCTAATTCCGTGGTCTCCTGTTTTAGTGCGGTGACCGCCCATTGAGGAGCACAGCTAGCTGCATATTGTCTGATGATCCATTCTTCATCCCAGGAAGGGCTCAGCGCATTCAGAAAAAACTGACCCGGGAGCATAGCCCAAAGTCTCCTAGATCACTGCTACGATCAAGCTCTTCCTGGGTCTTTTATTACAGTATCTTTCATTGACATAGTAATTACATTTTTAAAGGCATCTGTATGCAGTTGTCGCATGTGGCTTGGTCCAAAACACAAGTCTGTAAGATATACCATATACCCTGCAACGCATAACTGAAGAAATACATTTCAAAGATGAGTGATTTCTTCCATGCCTGACACACTCAGAGTGCTTCCGATTCAGAGCCCAATGCTCTTTGCACTCGATCGAATTGGAGAATGTCTTCAGATTAGAGTCATTTGCTACGCACAGTGGAGTTTCAGCAAACATATATCTAATTTATTTGAATTAAACTGCAGGAAAAGGCCCAAGGTAGAAATCATTTACATTTAACTTAGACAATTGTGTCAGACATCTCACTAACAGGCATGCATCCCAGTCAATGGAGTCAATGAAGCTTGAAAGAGTAATTTGAGTCTGGTGAATCTTAGGAACAAAAAGCTTTGATTCATTTCAAGGGTTTCAACCATTGATAAAGAATTAAAATGTCTCGCCCAACCTTAAGTAAGTTGATAGTGATAGTGAAACTGAATAAATTAATTTAGGGATATAGAGAATCATTAATTAAGGAAAAGATATTGTATAATATAATTGGTCAAGGAGAGCTATTATTCCCTCATTATAAATTCCCCTTGGAAAATTAATAAATTGACATTCTGACCTCTATATCTTCTGTTTCTTTTGAGTGAGACTGTTTGAATAGTTTACACAGATAGGTTTTTCTGGTGCTTAAACACCTCCTCCTGTTGAGCCAAAGTTACAGTGATCAAGTTCTCACCCTACAAGTCCAAGGACTAGACTGTCTCCCTCGTAACTTGCCAAGACATACATGCCCCAATGGGAGGCCGGAACTCCTCTATCATATCTACTCTAACCAACAAGCCTTTCGTATAGAGAAGTTTCCAACCAATTTTTTTCTCACAACTTGTGATGATTAATTTTATGTGTCAGCCTGACCGACCGGGCTAAGGGATGCCCAGACAGCTGGTAAAACATTACTTCTGGGTGTGTCTGTGAGAGTGTTTCCAGAAGAGATTAGCAACTGAATCAGTAGACTGAGTAAAGACCTGTCCTCACCAATGGGGGACACCATCCAGTCCACTGAGGACCCCAGTAGAACAAAGACAGAGGAAGAGCAAATGTGCTCTCTTCTTGCTCTAGGCCAGTGGTCGGCAAACTCATTAGTCAACAGAGCCAAATATCAACAGTACAACAATTGAAATTTCTTTTGAGAGCCAATTTTTTTAAACTTAAACTTCTTCTAATGCCACTTCTTCAAAATAGACTCACCCAGGCCGTGGTATTTTGTGGAAGAGCCACACTCAAGGGGCCAAAGAGCTGCATGTGTCTCGCGAGCCGCAGTTTGCCGACCACGGCTCTAGGAAGTTCATTTTCTAATGCCCTTGGACATAGGAGCTCCTGGTTCTCAGGCCTTCAGCCTCAGACTGAATTATAGAATCCTGGCTTCCCTGGTTCTCTAGTTACAGACAGCGGACTTCTCCATTTCCATGACCATGTTAACCAATTCCTATAATATATATCTTCTGGATAGCTCTGCCTACGTATGCTATCGGTTCTGTTTCCCTTGGAGAACCCTACTATTCTGCTTGTTTTTCCAAAACTATTGTTAATTTGTGGTACTTATCTGCTATATAGTCTAGTCCTTGTTTCTCTGACATTTGAGGTTTTAATATTATTGTTTCAATAAATAATTAATCAGAACAAAAACAGAGGGAAAAGCCATATTATGAATGTCTAATTCTTTAAAAGGACATGTGTAAACATATAAAAATCCACTGGATGGAATTAATAAGAATCTAACTCCTTTTTACATGTCATCATTATCTTTCTAAATTTTTTTTGTGTATAAAAGAACAATTAAATTAAGGACAACAACAAATCTTTATCTTAATCTACTTTGAAAATATGTAAGCTTTTGTTATGAAGGATTATCTTACAATAGACTTCTCATTAACTGAGGGTGGAAGCCAAGGAGTAAACATTGTAGTGCTTTTTAAGAACCCATTTTTTAGGACTTAAGGCATGAATTGTTCCTAAGCTTCCATGGAAGACAGTCATGACATGTCACTTATTTCCAGTTGAAAGCATTCCACTAGAATTACTCTGTTTTTCTTTGTGGAATAACCAGGGGAAGTTCACCTAAGGGTAGCGTGGTAAGTGTAGAAAGTTTTGGCTGATTGCAGTACATGGGGACTGCATTTGGCCTCTCACAAAGGGATGGCGTGATCCAAAAGTTTCAGCTCTCAGCATCTGGTACTCAGGATAGCATCGTGTTTTGCTAAAAGCCCTAATCTGCCCGAGTAGCCTCCGGAGTATTTGCAGCACTTTTGCCTGGTTAAAAGTGCTTTTCAGGCCACACTGCACTATCATGCCACACTGCACTATCATGCCACACTGCACTATCATGCCCAGGGTGCCCAGTTAATACCAGTTAATAGTCTACTCCCTCTGGTAGGCTTGAGAAAGCGAGGCCTTGGTGGGATGGGACTGGTTATGAACATAAACTATTATTAATTAACAGCCCATATGGATTGCCCTGAACATAATTGATCGTGGGTCCTCAAATCAAAGCTAACAACAATCTCTCAGGGCTAAAGCAACCCCTTGGAAGCAGCTTGGGTTAGTTTGAGATTAGATAAGTTAAGGCAAGCATCTGAGCTCCCCTTTTATTGAATATAATTTAAATTCCAAAACGTGGAAAAATGACCTTCCCCGTGGTTTTGTGATGGGTGGTCACAATGGAAAACAGTTCCAAGGTATTTCAAATACTGATTCAATGGTGGATCATCTTTGAAAGCCTATAGTTTTAGTGTTCCTTAGTGAACCCAAATTTCTAATTATTCTTAAAGAAGATATATGCACAAATTTTTCATTGAATTCAGTGACAGCAACAACAAAAAAGGCTTCTGGATCAAGACAGGTCTGGGTTTAAATTCGGTATCCCTGACTTGTATTAACCCCTCTAGGTGCCCTATATTACCTCTTCCTAATATTGGGTTAATACAGGGTCACTGTCCCTTACTATTCTGAAACCCAAAAACCACTACTATTTTTTTCTCATTTGGCAGCAAAACCTGGCTTGACATGAACCTGATCAGAACTGACATGAGTTTATTTATAGCACTTACTTATTTCACCCCGTGTAGTTATTTATACATTTCACTGAGGAAGTATTAATGTTGATGGCAAGAAGATAACTCAGATCTAAAACTTGAAGATTTATGAATTCTGAGACATATTTAGCCCAAGGGATTTCATGCAAGGTATTATGGGCCTGTAATATCAACTATGAGTGTTGATATGCAGAGTAAGAAAGCAATGGATATTAATTAGGAATGCCTGGCACAAGGTAGGTAGGCTACAAAAACATTTTCCTTTGTTCCTTCTCAGAGAAATGTCCTCTGAAAAATTATATTGAAGTTAGATGATTAACTTCCCTCCTGATCCCCCCAATAAAAGTGTGAGACATTATTTAGATCTATAAGATGTAATAAATAAATGGCAAACATTCATTTTGAAATGATTCCCCCACAACATCACAGTGATTGAAAAGGCAATGCCAGGGATGATTACCAACTGCCTTACCTCACTGGGTCCTCTGAGCATGTGCAGGATATTGTGAGCAACTCAGGAGGCACAACCACCAGGAACATGAAATGCTGAAATTTAACTGCAATAAAAACCGTGAAACGTTAGACAATGGAGGAAGTTATTTGGAATGAAAGCCTAAATATTTTGAATGATTGCTAGATTTAAAAAATGGATATGCCCTGGTCACAAAGTTCAGTTAATTAGAGCATTGTCCTTACATGCCAAGGTTGTGGGTTCAATCTCTGATCAGGGCACATACAAGAACCAACCAATGGATGCATAAATAAGTGAAACAACAAATTCTCTCTCTCTCCTTTTTCACCCTCTCTAAAAGTCAATAAATAAATATTTTAAACATTGGATAAAGAGAATGGGTTCAAGGGCACATATCTGGAAAACATCAAAACTAATGTCAATGAGAGAACTAGTTAACATAATATTAGAGTGAATAACCTTAAAGACATGTTATTCTTATCCATCAATTCAATGTGACAATAAGACCAATTTATTTCTGCTTTTAAGAGTGACAATTTTCCAATTGTATCTTGGCAAATGCCTTTTTCCTTTGATGCTCTAAATGCTGTTTACTAAGTCTGCATCAATCATCTGAAGTCACGGAATGAAGCAGTAATAACAGTTAGTGATGTCTACCTCATCAATAGAGTTAGTGTTCTTTCCATAAGTATGCATTATCGCTGGGGCTGACCAGCAGACCCCCGAGTGATGGATGAATGGATTACTCTAACACATCAGTGCGGTGAAAGAGAGGGCTAAGGGACGGCCTGGCTAAAGGATCCAGGCAGCCTCGATTGCCTGCCTCGTTAGGATTTTATTGTAGCAGCAGTTTGAGATAAAGTTTATCTTTTAGATAAAATCAACAAGGTAAGTAATCTTGGAAGGACACGTGTGTTTGTAGTGTCTTTTAAGCAAGGACACCCAAAAGACTAAGCATAAGGATTCCAGTAAACACCTGGGGGTCTGCTTTTGCATAGACTTGTTTGGAAAGGTCAAGGAATAATTAGGAGCACTGCCTTCAGCACTCCCCTAAGTCAGAATTCTGATAAACAGGGCAGGCGGCCTTCTGCACACTTCCCTTTTCTTAGAATGTCCTCCTTAAAAACTTTCCAACCAAGTTTCGTGTGCTCCCCAACACATTATAGATTAAAAATATACAGAGACACTTTGAAAGGAAATTAAGGAATATTTTCTGGCAATTCTTTATGATTTCCATATAGACTGTTGCATATAGCAATTGTGTCAGTAGTATTAGTGTTTGGCCAATTAACACTTCAAGAAGTTCACCAGAAAGTCAATATAGAAAAATTCAGACTCAAGAAATGGGACACATAGGCTACTATCTCTACCCATAGATGAAATGTAATATTATACTGTACACATGATGAGATTTTCATTGAAGATTATATTTTAACTAGAGGCCTGGTACACAAAATTCATGCACTCGGTGGCGGGGAGGTCTCTCAGCCTGGCCTGCACCCTCTTGGAGTATGGGAGCCCTCGGGGGATGTCTGACTGCTGGCTTAGGCCCGCTCCCCCTGGGAGCTGTCAGTCGGATATCTTAGCATTGCCACAGAGGCAGGAGAGGCTCCACCACTACTGCTGCGCTTGCCAGCTGTGAGTTCGGCTTCTAGCTGAGTGGCGCTCCCCCTGTGGGAGCACACTGACCACCAGGGGGCAGCTCCTGCATTGAGCATCTGGCCCCTGGTGGTCAGTGTGCTTCATAGCGACAGGTCGTTCTGCCATTCAATCAATTTGCATATTAGCCTTTTATTATATAGGATGTTTAAAAATCGCTCTTTTTAGAAAAAGAACATTGACTTGAACAAATAATCCAACTATAAGAAAGCAATATTAACAAGTTTTAGTACAGTGAAAATGTGACAACGGCATTTTATACCATAGAAAAAGGATGTCATGACATATTCTTAGTTTTCCTTTACAGAATCTCAGGAAAATCTTATTGTATTTTTGTAGAGAGCAGAAAAGAGTAAGCTGGATGGCTGCTCATGAGGAGATGAGACTTGGTCTAAAAAGAGAACAGAAGTCAAATGCTTGTGGGATTAAAATAATACAAGAGGACATCAGTCTATCTGAAAAGATTTAAAAAATGCTTTCATGAATACCCATCAGTTCTTTAACTTGGTGACTCTCAGACGTCTAAATAGGTTCCTTACATACTCCTAGGAATGTCTTAACCTATGCTTTGAGAAATATTGTTCTGTATCAGTGTGATGCTTAGTTTTATGTGTCAACTTGGCTAGGATATAGTTCCCAGGGATTTAATCAAATGCTGCTCTAGGTGTTGCTATGAAGGTATTTTGTCCATGTGGTTAATATTTACAATCAGGTGACTTTAAGTAAAGGAGATGACTCTAGTGAAATTGTGGGAATCTCATCCAATTAGTCGAAAGCCTTGAGAGCAAAAACTGAGATTTCCTGGGGAAAAATAAATTCTGTCTCAATACCTCAATAATGCCTGAGTTTCCAGCCTACTACCTTGCCCTACAGATTTTGGTTCTGCAAGACCCTCCCTCCCATGAGGCAATTCCTTCATTCTGTTTCTCTGGAGAATCCTGACTCATATCACTTTCAATCACTACCAATCACTTCATTATATTTTATGTTTAGGAAATGTATAGACAAAAATCAGCAAATTTTAAATGCTTGGCAGTAGCACTATTCTCAGTTTTTTATATTATTGATTAATAGCTTAAAATAATACTATATAGAAAGAAGGTAGGTTTACTAGTCATTCTTACTGATCACTGAATAAGATTATTGAGGACTTATTTATTAATCAACATTTATCTTTTGAACACATGAGAAAAATTTTCCAATCACATATGGCTTTTTGTGTGTTTTTAAATGGGTGACAAAAACTGGGAATTCAAGTTCCTGGCTCCATGGATATAATGCCAAGCAACTGCAAGGAAATGAAATACTCAATGCAGGTACATTGCATTGACTCGGCATCCAAATAATATAAACATTGCTACAATTAAATTAAGGCAAATTAAACAGAAACACATTTTAAAAAGTAGTTAGTCTACTTTCCAAAAGTTTTCTTATTCAACTTTTCTTAACTGTTCTTCAAACAAATCATGCAATAACACACAAGCTCCCATCTTGTCATTGCTCTGTATATGACCATTAGAGAAAGTTTTGAAAGGAGGCCCAGGATTTAATTCTATTTTCATCTGAGTAAACCAGGTGAGACAATTAGTTACTTTCAGACTCAGTTTTCTCAGCTATAAAATGAAATAATAGCACTACCTCAAGGTATGGTTGTAAGGATTGATGAGATAAAATCCTATATAATAAAAGCCTAATATGCTAAGTGTCTGGTTGTCCGTTCAACCAATCAAAGCGTAATATGCTAATAATATGCTAAGGCTGCTCAACCGCTCGCTATGATGTGCACTGATCACCAGGGGGCGGATACTCCGACCAGTAGGTTTGCTTGCTGCTGGGGTCCGGCTAATTGGGACTGAGCAAGATGGGCTGGACATGCCCTGGAGCCCACCTGTGGTCCCTCCCCAGCTGGCCAACCTCCGCATTCCTCTACGGCCCTGATCATGCACCTGTGGGGTCCCTTGGCCTGGCCTGCACCCTCTCACAATCTGGGACCCCTCGGGGGATGTCGGAGAGCTGGTTTCAGCCTGATCCCACTCAACACAGGAGCTGTCCTCTGGTGGTCAGTGAGCTCCCACAGGGTGAGTGGCGCTCAGCCAGAAGCCACGCTCACAGCTGGTGAGCACAGAGGTGGTGGTGGGAGCCTCTCTCACCTCTGTGGAAGCACTAAGGATGTCCGGGGGGGAGTGGGCCTAAGCTGTCAGTCAGACATCACCCAAGGGCTCCTGGACTGTGCAAAGGTGCAGGCTGGGCTGAGGGACCCCTCCCCCCTGAGTGCATGAATTTTGTGCACCTGGTTTCTAGTATGTAATAAGCACTTCATAATGGTAGCTTTTACACTAGTGTCTCACTCTGTATTTGCTAATTTTACAACCTCTGTCTAAGGCAGTGGTTCTCGACCTTTCTAATGCCGCGACCCTTTAATACAGTTCCTCATGTTGTGGTGACCCCCAACCATAAAATTATTTTTGTTGCTACTTCATAACTATAATTTTGCTACTGTTAATGAATCGTAATGTAAATATCTGTGTTTTCCGATGGTCTTAGGCTCTATAGCAGCAGTTGACCCACAGGTTGAGAACCGCTAGCAGGGTTGCCTAAGACCATCGGAAACACAGATTCATAACAGTAGCAAAATTACAGTTATCAAGTAGCAACGAAAATAATTTTATGGTTGGGAGTCACCACAACATGAGGAACTGTATTAAAGGGTCGCGGCATTAGAAAGGTTGAGGACCACTGGTCTAAGGCTTTGACATATGAGCTCAGTTCCCTTGGGGTGGACTCTTTTCCTGCCCCTTGTTTTGCTTTATTTATTTGTTGTTATTGTTCTTCCTGATCTGATGCAGCTGAAATGTAGCTCAAGATGCAAGACATTTTAAATTTCCATTCAAGATTATGAAATGAAAACTTAATAGTCATAAGTTATTATTGCTTTATATTTCATTATGAACAAACCCTAGATTTTTAATATTTAAACTAAATGGGAAATCTACATGAGCCAAACACAAATCACATGTGTGCAGCAAGGAGCAAGTATGTTCAGTGTAATCTCTGTGGTGGTCACATACCGTATGTGCACAATTGTTCTAATGCATAATGTTTAACTTATATATATACATGTGAATATATACCCAACACACTATTTTTTTTAATAGCTATGTAAAAACATCATTAGTCATTTCAACATGGACAGTATTCCTTTTTCCCCCAGCAAATGTTTTCTTAAGGTGAGCCTTTTGCTCAATGTGGCTAAAATACTACTAATAAACAATCTATTTAAGATATGCAGCAACCAAGAGATTAATGATTCTTCATTATTCCCTACTTATTCTTTCTCCTTATATATTCTTCTAGCATTCTTTTTTATTTGCAAATTCAGCCCTAATTAAATTAAACATTTCCCAATTACTTAGTCCTCATAATCCTATGCACATTAGCCATAGTAGTCCTAAAAGTAACTTTCCTTCAGTGAAGGGGTTCCAAATCTTAAACCAAAAATGTCATATAAAATGCTAACCTTTAGCATTAAATCTTTCATTTTGACAGAAAAAAGTAACCAAGAAGTTAGTTTTAAAGGGAAATGAAAATATTGGGGGTAACATGAAATAAAACATAGCAACAGAGCTGAAATCATTATTTGATTATTAAAATTTATTGAAGAGATCAAATTTTTATGTCTTCAAAAAATTGTTTTTTCTGGGTCAAGTGTTATTAGGGCCTTTGGCCTCCAGGCAATAGATTAATGTGAGGCTTGGGAGATGGGGTTTTGATGGTATTCAAACAATGATGGCCAGGATTCAAGAGTAATTGAATTGTATCCTGCCAATTATTCTTTTTCCCAGAGGTTTCCCCCAGGAGTTAGAGTATATAGAATATATATGACACTAGGGACATAAGATTTATAAAAAACAATTAATTATATATATATATTTTTTTTCATTCCTTCAAGACACAAGCTGCAGAAATGAAAACTATAAAACTGAACATAATGCACTCCTTTTCATATTTGAGAAAATAATTGATGATGGACTATTTTGCCTCACCTGGTCTTACTAGGGTACTGTCATTAAAATAATAATAATGATAATAATTATTAATAATAATAATACGGGCATTTCCATTGCTGGCCATGATGCAGTAATGAGGACTGAATTGTCTCTTCTGCCCAAAACAACCATTAAGTGGACAAAACATATGAAAAAATGTTTTGCAAGACACTGGACATCAGACAAAAGACAGATCTCTGAGAGACAGAAAACAAATAAGTAAACCCTTGCAATTAGCTCAGTTTGCTGCTCTGATTGAGTTTCTAGTTGAGTGCAAGGAGGAGGAACCAGGCAGAATGTTGCGGAGTCCCTAATTGAGGAGAGCGAGCTAAGGGTCCATGGAAACCCAGGCACCTAGAGTTTCCAGACGGAGTGCTAGAGATAAGGGAACTGAGCGATGAAGAGCCCTGGAGTCCTGGGGGGTCTTCCTTGAGTATTCAACTGAATGCTGATCAGGGTGAGCTTGCATGTGAGGAAAACTGGGGAGAGGTTATGAAAAGACCTAAAAGTGTTGGAATAGTGCCCCTTCACCAACCACACTGAAAAACCTCAAGATTCATGGGTTATTGGGTAGAGTACATACAAAGGCCTTGGGTCTGTAGAGTGAGTAAGCTAGTTCAGCGTAGCTCTGGTTCCATCTAAAAAACTTAAAATAAAAAACCCGAAAGGATCAAACTGTTTCCAAGTAACACAACTGTGTCCCATGAGAAAGCACACGTACATGTATAGGGTTATAAAAATGTCTAGCCTTCGATAAGATAAAGTCACAACCTCTGGCCATAAAAAATTACCAGACATGTAAAAAGTAGGAAAGTATGAGACATGAGAAGAATTAATTAATCAAAATTGCTCAGAAGAGTCAGAGATGTTATAATTAATACAAATATATTAAACAGTTGTTATATTGCATTCTATTTTAACCAATAAAAAAAGTTAGAGAAATAGAAGATATAAAAAAATCTACACATGAAAAATTATACTGGAGAGTATTAAGGGCAAACTAAAACTTTCAGAAGGAAAGATTAGTAAATTTGAAGGTATAGCAATAGTAACTACCCAAAACAAACGCACAGAGAAAGAGAATTTTAAAAAATAAACACAATACTCTAGAAAAATCAATTGTACTGGACAAAAAAGCTGTTACTAAAGTGTTAACTAAAATTTTTATTGGTAGTTCATCTCATGGTAAAATTGCATAACATATAATGAACCTAAAGCAGTCACATTTTAGTGCAAAAAAGTAAAATTTAAAAGCTATCAAGATTACAGCATAAAATTTCCAAAAGCCTCCCAATATTTAAACCAAAAAAGGGGGGATAGTAGAAGAATATCATGTAAGGAAAAATATCCTGCAAATAAATTACATCTAGAAAATTTTTACTTTAGAAAATTAACTTTCATTTGTAATGCTAACAGCAAGTCACCCAGGTAAAACATACATGGTGTCAAAACAAGCCAAAGGAAAATCATTTGGGCAAAAAAATGAAAAAGGATCGCAAATCAAATTCATAGAAAATGTTCCTTTATTAACTTTTGGTCGAGAGTGTGTTTGTATGTTTTCAGAGAACAGCTCCGAGACATGTGGATTCCTGCGATAGAAGGGAATTGACAGGAGTGCTCCAGCCATGAAGTCAGGGGAGAGACAGTCCAGAGATGGAAGACGCTGACGATGCCTTGCCATACTAGCAGTCAGCAGATGTGCGTCACTGCAGATTGCCCAGGACCAAACCGGAGAGGGTCGGACCTGCAATACTGCTGTTTGTCCACCATCCAGAACTGAAGTATCATTGCTGTTATGAACACATTAACAACTGTTGGACATAGAAACCGGGACTCAAAAGAACTGTTGGCCCAGAAAGAAACTCACTACAGACTGATTCATTTGCCTCTCAGCATAACCATTATTGCTTGCCTCATTTTCGGTTCCTATAAGTGTATTCCTAGTATCACATGAGCTCACTCATCTAGGGGAAAAGATGAACAACATAGACTGAAGAACAAGAACAGCATCCATCAGACTGTCAGACCTCAGAGGGAAAGTAGGGGAGGGTGGGGACAAGGGAGATAGATCAACCAAAGGACTTGTGTGCTTGCATATGAGCCTAACCAATGATCACGGACAACAGGGGGAGGGGGGCTTGTGTGTGGGGGGGATTGGGAAGGGAACGGGGGGAGGGGGTTGAGGACAAATATGTGATACCTTAATCAATAAAGTAATTAAAAAAAATAAATAAATAAAATAAAATAAAATAAACACAGGATCAGTGAGCTGTGGGACAGTTTCAAAACAATGTGATTGGAATTCCTGAAGAAGAGAAGTGGTTAGGGAAGAAAACTATTTGAAGAATTAATGGCTGAAAATTTCCAAATTTCATAAAACTATACACTCATATACCAAATAAACCTCAAATTTGGAAAACAGTATAGAGGTTCTTCAAAAAATTAAAAATAGAAATTTTATCTCAGAAGCAAGAACTAACCATGTCATGCATATTTATCATTAATATCTGACCACACTTTCAATTATAGGTACACATCCTAAATGTAGCCTGGAATGTGCTTCATAGATTGGAGCTGTTTTAGTCAAGTGATGTGTACATGCAAGAGTACACATCACTTCAGAATGCTCTGAATTAAAAGTACAAATTATTGAGAAATTTTAAGTAGTCAAAAAAAATAGAAAAGTACACTGACAGTTAATTGGTATATAATGAAGGCAAGTATGCTTGGAAGTTCAGTTTTGGTTTTCATGAAATCCAATTTAATTGCTTCTTTGCAACATTGCTACATCCAAGATATGTTGGTAATTTTTTCCAAGTGATTGTGTGAAATGAGAAATTCAAGAAGAGAGTAAGATAAAAATAATCAACCTAAATGAGAACTGTAATCTTAAATCTGCTGCTGAAAATACTTAAAAAGTCTTAGTGTGTGGTATTGCTACAAAGGAATACTTATGATCATCAACCTATTTTCAACTTCCAAAATGAGAACAGAAGTAAGTCTACACTCGTCACTATTCTTGTAGAGAGACAGGCAAATACAACATCTTTATCGAAACATTCCTGAGAAATCTTGTGGACTTGAAGATGTGTGACCCTTGGAAAGTTACTAGCTCACTTTCTGCAACTGTGATATGGAAAGAATCATTTCCTCGTGAAACCTGAGGTGTCTCTGTGGGCTGACCCTCCCTCAGCACTTAGCCCATCGATACACAGACCTGGTTAGCCATATTATTCATTGTCTAGAATCCCTCCTTGTCCAACCACGGACCAACAAGTTAACTTTTATTTTCAATGAAGACTCTAATGTAGAGACAAAAAGATTTTTATTCCTTGTTTCATACCTCTGTTTTCTTATCAAAACTACTTCTAGACCCTCACCTCATTAGGTCCACCCATTCTAAACTTTTATTTGATGAATTTGTCTTATCTTAATTAGGTTCTTGAATTGAAAGACCCTCCCTAAACCACCTGATCCTCAATCTCCAAAGCCTATACTTGCCCAACTTAGTCTTCCTCCTTGAGGCACAAACAAGGCTCTGTCTAGGTGATGCTCTTCCTTACCGCAGTAGGTTAATAAACAGAGCTCTGCTTAACCACGGGTTATTCTGGAGGTCGTTTTCGAGAGTGAGCAGTCCACGTTCATAAACAGAAGAACCGCAATCACTGGGCCACCCATGCTAGACACATAGTGTACACCTGAATAGACAAGACATTCAGGTTAGGCACCCTCACTTACTCCTTATACCTGGCTGACTTGCTTATGAGAACTGAGGCCCCCAGTATCCACACAGCTTCACTCTCAGGACTGAAGACTGATGTCACCGTGTCAGCTTTACCACTTGTTCTAGAAAATAATGAAGAGCTTCACTGTTGATACAGAATACTCTTGAGAAACAAGTTATTTGAACCCTACGGCCCCTTCCTCAGGACAGTCTTTTCCTCACTAGAGGTAAGAGTGAGAAGCAAATGCAGGGCATGGTCTTGGCTGCTTTTGAAGGTTGTCCTCATGAACACTTATCTCTACTTTCCATTTGCTGTCTCTTCTCTCCAGCATCTGTCCCTTTGCCAACCAGGAACCCTTGTTGGTCATCGTCTGGTGGAGGAAATGAACTCCTTGGCTGTCCCCAGAATCCCTTATTTCCTTCTCACTCACTGAGTGGCAGCAGTATTTACCCAGGCTCCGGTGACAGACTTCGCAGCATTGTTGCAGTGATTAATTAAATGAATGAGTATGTGCCCAGCAACTAGAAGATGGGCAGTAATAAAGAGTGTTTGCTATTGTAATTATGCATAACTAATTAATGTGTTTCAGTTTGGATTTGCATGATTCCACCCAGAAGTCAGTAAGGAAGGGGCAAAGGGAGACTTTTAATTATGGGGGAGCAGCTATTCTATTATTTTTAAAATAATTAAGGTAAAATATATGAATGTATCTTGCCCATGTGGCATAACCCATGTTTCCATATATTGGCAAATAGGAGTGTGAATTCCTGAATTTTGAGGCCCTACACACACAAAATTAATCTCTCAACCTCATGGACTTCCTGTGAAAGTAGGAATAATAACACCAAATTCATAGATGGGGGACCAGGGTAAATGAAATAACACATACAAAGTAAAAATGACACTACATGAGCAAAAGATTCATTTCATTGTCTTCCTGACATTCTCAAACACTTTCCTTGGGTCATTGAATGCGTTTAATGTATTCATCGAAAAGCATAGCAAGGGTGCGCTGTTCCAAGGTCCCAGTGATGGATTGTAATGAAGAGTATAATGGAGGAGTCTCCAGGGCTGAGCCTCAAGCAGGAGATAATAGAATGCAGGCGAATCCATAAAGCACAGTCTCCAAGGCTTTGCACCTTCTGGCTTAAATGCTGTCATATCATTTTATTCTTACTCCAGCTCAGTTAGAAATTTCTCATTTCAAAAGTGACTGAGGTTGGCATTTTTGATAAATTGCATATTATCTCTTACTTCCTAACCTCCTTTCTTTCTAAGTTCAAAGACATGAAAATGTAAGAGATAAAGGATCAGGCTTGCTAATATAGATGATATCTATAGAAATAGATGATATATAGATATAGATATAGATACAGATATAGATACAGATACAGATACAGATATAGATATAGATATAGATATAGGTATAGGTATAGATATAGATATAGATATAGATACAGATACAGATACAGATACAGATACAGATACAGATATAGATATAGATATAGATATAGATATAGATATAGATATAGATATAGATATAGGTACAGGTATAGATAGAGACAGAGATATACATATGGATCTAGATGATACAGATGCAGACAGAGATCTAGATTTAGGCATAGATATAGATCTATAAAACCTCTTTTGACTATTTAAACCTGGGGGAGGACCTGGGGAGGGAGGATCAGGGGAGTGATTGACTTCAGATTTATTACCTTTAACCTTGTATAGATACTTCCCTCCCACTCTCACTTTTTTGGAGCTAAAATATGAATCTTGGATCTTTTACATCATGTGTGATAGCTAAATGGGGTAATGAATCATACTATATAGCAACTAACATTTGTCAAAATAATAATTATTAAAAATAATAAAATATATCTATTTTTTATTATTTGCTTACAAAATTATCAAAAAATTATAGATTTGGTATACGGCTGTTACAGTTTCCTAAAATGTCTTTGAGATCAAATAACCAGGAGTATCACCTTAAATCAAACATCCTCCTGCATGTTGAGAATATTTTGCATTTCATGTTGTTTATAACATTCCAAAACTCTAAGGTTAAAGAGTCTCACCCAGAACTCTTAAATGTATTCTTCCAAACAAAAAGTAGAGTTAATAAGGTGGCCAGAGCAGCACAAGGGAGGCCGATTGGGGGGGTTTAGCCAGGATTGCAGGAGGTAAGACATTAGTGAGTCATTGTAAGCATGTAGGGACAGAGGACGATTTCCACGGAAACATGAGTCACCTGCACGAAGGCCTGGAGAGCCCAGAGAGCGTGATGCAGGTGAGCACCCAAGCAGGTGTAGGGAAATTAGAGCAGCGGGTGTCAGTGGACAGAGAAGCAGGGGATGAGCCCAGAGAGGGTAGCAGGGAACTAATCAGTTTCCAGCTCTATTAAGAAACAACCGTTAGGAGTCATTCCTATTGTGAGTGAAAGCACATGAGTGAAAGCACATTAAATGGCATTTTAGGAAGATCACTTCATGTGGATGTGGGGAATGGGGTGGAGGTGAGCAGGCTAGGGCAGGATGCCCAGTTCAGAGATGACTGTAGTGACCCAGGAGAGAGATGACGATGGCCTCCTCTAGAAAAGTGTCAATGAGTTCGGAGAAAAGTGTCCAGAACCCCGAGATGTTTGGGTGGTGGGATGACCAGACTAGGTGATGGAGGCCCCGTGAAATTGGAGGGAGGTAAAGGAATAAGAAACGCCCCATTTCTTGCATGAATGACAGAATGCAGGATGATGCCTTTCCCTGAGACAATGAAAGACACAGTAGGAGGTTGGGGGCAAGGAGATATGATTTCTTGGTTGGACTTGTTGCACTCGAAATGCCTCTGAGGCATCCAGGTGAGACTCTCTGTTCGCTCAGATGCGGATGCAGAGAAAACTCCGAGTGTGAGAGAGAAAATCAGAGGGCAGATAACAGAACCCTGGGAACACCGACAGGACAGGAATCAGCAGAGAATGAGGAGGCTTTGAGGGAGGATTCTGGAAAATGACTCAGATATTAAAGTCAGAGGCTGATGTGTGTGAACGGAGAGTGAAGAACTTCTGGAATTCTCTTGCTGAGTCAATAAGACAAAACACATGGTCGGTGGCTTCGATTAAGGGGACCTCCTGCTTAAGGAACCACAGCTTGTTTTCTCAAGTGTAGTTTTGAAAGGGGATTTCATGTGGTGATGCCAGATCCTATTTTTTTTCAATCTTATTGTTGGGAGTATTACAGATCTCCCTCTCTGCTTTTTTCCCCCATTGCCCTCCTCCACCAGGATCCTGCCCCACCCTATTGTCTGTGGCCAGGGGTTATGCATAGCTGCCTGTAAGTTCTTCCTTTAATCTCTTCCTGTCTCCTCCCCACTTCCCTCTGACATTCTTCAGTCTGTTCCTTGTTTCTATGCCTCTGGTTCTATTTTATTCATGTTTATTTGGTTCATTATATTCTTTACTCATTTATTTTGATTTTGATTTTTTTTTATTTTGATTTTTAGATTCAACTGTTGATAGATATGTATTTATTTGCCATTGTATTATTTAATTTCTTCCTCCTCCTCCTCCTCCTTCCTCTCTCTCTTCCTCCTCCTTCTTCTTCTCCTTCTTGAAGGAGACCTTTTAACATTTTATGTAATGCTGATTTGGTAGTGATGAACTCCTTCAGCTTTCTCTTCTCTGTGAAGTTCTTTATGTGACCTTTAGTTCTAACTGATAGCTTTGCTGGGTAGAGTAATCTTGGTTGTAGGTCCTTGCTATTCATCATTCCTGTCTAATAGAAAGTCAATAGTGCTTGTAATTATAGGCGAATTAGCAGAGACCTGTCAGAGGCAAAAAAGAAGCTGAAATTGGTTTGCACTTGAAATCCTCTTGCATAGATTCATTCAATAGATTAGAGAAAGATCTCAAATCCCTGAGATTTTTAAATCTCTATTTACTGTTAGTTTTAATAGGGAACAAATTCAATGCCCATAATTAACATGCCAAGTCTGTTAGATTTAAGACAAATAACAAGTTTCCAGTTTTTATGATTTTTGGGGGAGGACATTAAAAAAAAAAAGTTTAACAGGGAAAAAAAAAAAAACAGTAACCAAAAATAATGAGCTTCAAATCCATTTTCAGCAACAGATATTGCATTGGCTCATTCACCTTCTGTGTAGTGGAGTCTAAACTCAGTGTTCCTTTGGCATGCCTTGCCCGGATTTATAGAGTTAATGAATGTCAGATGATGTAAGGGCAGGCAGCTCAGCCCTGGGAGCTCAAGTCTTAAATAAGGTTGTTTGAAAGACTATTTTTATTAGCTAACAGAGAAAGACCTTTTCACAGGGAGATCTAATTTCTTTTCATCTCACTTATGTGGTCCCTCCTAGGAGTTTTTTCTAGAATTACCGTCAGGTCAGGTTCTGTTTGTCTTACACTCCTTTCCCTGCTTTGATTTTTCCATCTAAATAATTGGATCTTAACAACAATAAATCCATTTTAACCAAACTCCTTTTTTTTTTGTAAAGTTTTCAACAACAGGGTAAAAAAAAAAAAGAATTGGCAATGCTTTTAACTTTAGAAGTAGCTCTTTTTAGATGGTAAGCTAGGGAAAGAGGTAACTTCAGAGTAGAAATCAGGCTTGTTACTGGTCCACTCCTCTCCAGTAGACTGATCCTTTCTGAGGAATCCTCCCACCGCTCTCTGCTCGGCACTAGGCTGAGATCCCTGCTCAGCTTGCATAGGGATGGATCCCTGGCTTTCTTGCTGTCTTCACTTCACACTTAGATGCTTGGCCGTTCCCTCTGTTCCCAGTGCATCCCAACCAAGGAAACATCACAGCAAAATAGCATTGCCTTCAACTCGTTTTTCTGTCTTTATTTTGTCACCCTTGTATCTGCTACCACCTTCTCTTCCCTCTAAGTTTATTGATTGCACCAGGGAAATTTTCTTCGGAAAAAGAACATCTTCTAGAAAGCATCCCCTATCTCAAGGGAAGAAAGGCCTAGTTCCAAATATTAAAAGGCGCACACAGCGTGTGTCTGCAGTTCCAGAGCCCAGGCTGAAGGGGGGGAGTTCCACCCAGCCATTTGGAAATCGTTTGCTGGTGTTGTTTAGTTTTGTTTTCAATGAGTTGGAGGATTTGGCAAATTATTTTATGTTCTAGGCGAGGCTGTGTTTCCGCATTGCCAACCAACTGGTCAATTCATTAAGCAGCGGTTTTCAACCCTTTTCATCTCATAAACCGATGACTAAAATTCTGCGGCACACCAAAAAAATATATATTTTGCTGAATTGACAAAAATTAGGTATAATTTTGATTCATTTACACCAGATGGCTATGGTTGTGTTGGCTGTTGTCATTTTTATTTGACAACCCAATGGAAAAGAGGTCAGTGTCCCTGACTAAAGAGTCAGAAATTGAATGTTTTAAAAGTTCTTGTGGCACACCGGTGGAAATCACTGCATTAAAGAATCACTCGGATGGATTTGTTATTGTCACAAAGACAAAATAATTTGTTTATGGGCCCCTTTATTTTTAAATCAAGGTGCTGGATGTCACATTTGTATAAAAAATATGTGGAATGCTTGCTTTTGTTATAACAGAAGACTTTTTAAGCACTGGTCTAGCTGTCACACAAGTTTCTTTGTACAATTGTTTGCTTGTAGTGTTTCATTTGTTATAACTGTGTTTACAAAGAGCATAGCACCTAGTGGATGCTTACTAACTATTTATTAGGGTGATAACGATATGCCTTTCTTACGGCTCCTACCCACTGTGGACTTCAAACTGCGAGACTGTGTCTGTTCAAACTGCTTCCCAGACTCCTGAGTAATAACCAAAATCTGAGTCTCTTACCCAGAAATATTGCATTGTACGCGTTTACAACGATTCACCCAGAATGTCTTTGACAAATGTTGATTACATGAATGGAAACTTTGCCTGCATTATATTTAATTAATCTTTATAATCCTTACATTTCACAGATATGCAAACTGAGGCTCAGAGAGATCAAATGAATTGTTCACTGTCAAATAATTGTTGACTGACAGCGGATGTGTGTGAGCTTGGGTTTTCTCCTTGTAAGTGTAGAGTAACATGGGCATAATAAAGCCACGGTGTTTCTTGATTGCAAAGAAGAGAGCATCTTGTCATGTCTCTGTGAGGAGACGTTTCATGAAGAAAGTGGCACTATTTAAACTGAAGGGCAGGATTTCCAGAGACAGGGCAGAGTTTGCATATGTTTTACACACTGAGTGGCCAGATTATTATGATCTCTGAACACATAATAATCTGGCCACTCAGTATATATATATCTTAGAGGCCTGGTGCATGAATTCGTGCAAGGGTGGGGTCCAGCCAGCCTGGCCAGGGGGAGGGGACATGGGTGTTGGCCTGTTGGTCAAACTCCTGGTCGAGGGGACAATTTGCATATTAGCCTTTTATTATATAGGATATACACTTAGTGACCAGATTATTATGTGCTCAGAGATCATACTAATCTGGCCACTCAGTGTAGGTTTTTCCTGGAGAAGATAGTGAGGTACCAAGACTCGGCTTTAGCAACTGGAAATGCTCTCTTATTGAAATGAGCAAAACCTTGGGAAGAAGAAGTCTTGAGAAAGGGCTTTACCCAGAGCTGTATAACTGACATTGAAATGGAGAAGGCTAGTAGGCACTAATATGAGTCTGGAATTCAGAAGAGAGACGGGGACTGCAGGTAATGTTTACGCTGTGCCGAATGTCCAGGTGGCATTTGAAATTGAATCTGGATACAATTACTTAGGGCCTGAGTTTAGATGGATAAGAGAAGATGGATGAGGACTGTTTCCTGGGGAACTCCAATATTTAGAGATTGAAAAGATGCGGGGGGGGGGCGCTAATCTATATAGACATTATTTCCTTATCTCTCCTGATTTATTCTTTTCTGTTTTGTCATGGGTATGCTGAATGCCTGGGTATCATTCCTCTTGGCCTCTGTTTTCTTAACTTCCAGATTAATAATAAAAATGAGTCATCCTTACATTTATATAGGAATTGACTGCCTTCTATCCACTTATGATCAACATGATTTTTAAATCCCTTTCAAATAACTATTAACTTAAAATTAAAAATAAAACCGTGATTGAATTATTTCGAGAACTAGCCATGCATCCTCATGAAAGTGATACAACTCATGAGTTTTTCAACCCGAGATCTACTGCCATTGGGAAGAGCCTTTCAGTACAGCCATCAATCCACTGAAACTGGATGCAGTATTTTGTGCTCAAGGGCATTTTTCAGTGGCGAAGGGCCGCATAGCTTTCTTCACATTCTTAAAGAAAACCATAAACCCTAAAACATTATAAGCTACTTTAAACTTTAATACAGCTTTTTGAAAAGTTCCGTATTTCTTCAAGTCTAGGCCACTGGTAACTCTGAAAAGTAAAATTTCTATTCAGAGGCCACTGTGCATGAGGGAACAAAAGGAATGAGTTCGGTTCTTACTGAATTTCAACAACAGAGCCGTTCTGAAAAGCATGAGTAGAGCTGTTCTTAGAGGGGCAAACGATTCCATTCCACAAGGGGCTGGGCCCAGCCTTCACGCTGGCGTTCTGTCTGTTACCATTTCCGTTTCGTTTTTCCTTTTGAACAGCGACTTAAGTGTTTCTTCCATTCATTTTAGGAAAACAACCTCAGTAAGTATGGCAGAATGTGGGAAGTTATTTTGAAGAATAATAAACTACTCAAAATGCTTCAAGTCTAACGAATCTTGTTCACCCCCCTGATGTACACATCGGGGTGACAGCTTGGAGCAGGGGGCAGTTTACGTCTTGACAGAAAAGATCAAAAAATGAAGAGGACAAAACGTGAAGCCGGTGCCTCTGCACAATTATGCTTGTTCTGTGCTTTGCACCCCAAGGGGATCTGCCACGAGATTCTTACTGCCAATGCTTTCAGAAGGACATTACAACCACAGGTGCTAAGAACACCTTCACATATTGGTTCTTCTGGGAACTGAGTTCTGACTTTACCCCGTTTTGCCCTTTCGGAAGACTTCACGTTAGAAGAACACTTCCAGTTTCACAAATGCCTATCCTCACACCGTGACGAGAGCACTAAGGTAACATTTGTCCAAGCACCAGGAAGTGGGCCAGCTACTGAGCGTGCCGTTTGCTGAGTCCACATGCTATTCCTCTGCTTCGGCAGATCATCCTACTTGCTGTTTTTGGGGATCGACTGCGTTTTCATTCTTCTTTCGTTACAACAAGCACTTTCACAACCCAATATTTTTTCAAGCAAGAAATATGACTACATTTTTGGAACTCCCTAAATGTTTTTAGAGTTGACTCCGATATCTTTTACAAAAATTGAATGTATTTTATCTTGATTTCTTTGTAATCTACTGTAAGGTTTTTAAAACTCGTAACTGCATGAATAAATTTATCTGTGGAAATTCAAGTTTGTTTTTTTTTGTTTTTTGTTTTTTTTTTTTACTGTCATGATTCATGGATATTCTGGCATGAAAATAAATAAATAGATTCCAAAAGAAACAAAAACATATTTAAAGCACAAAAGTAATCAATAAATGTAAAATGTTATCTGAACTTTGATACTAATACCAAGATGAGAACAACTAGTGAGGCCTCTTAAGTGGATCTTGGAGTGCACTTTATAATCCAATATTAATTCATTTTGTAATATGAACAGTAGTCTTACTACAAAATGGAAATAAATGAAAAACAAAATCTGCCCTCCTGGCTAGTGTTTCAAAGTCACTTATAATGCTGAGCCCTTGAACGGTTCTGAATGTTCTCTAATGGACGTTCATTCGGAAATAAATGATTTGGCAGATAGAATATTTTGACTCTTGGTTTAATATACTATATTTCAGGATTGCTGTTGGTATGATTCCTTTTTCCGTTTTTAGTAGACAGTAGCAGCTGTAGGATTAATTAATGTGCACTCGCTTTTGGGCCAAAATCATATTAAAAATGGAAACGATAACACCTCCATTCACTGCTTTAGCCAAATGGAACATCTAGAACAATGCCAGAAATGGAAGCTAAGCAGAAAAGAAAAACAGAAATCAAATCATCTAAGCAGCTGAAATATTCATTAAAAGGCCATTATGTTATATTATTGCTTTTCTCTGAAAATCATTGGGACAAATGGTCTGGATACTAGTCGATGCTTAGCAAGAGCTAAATGGATGACACATTACACCCGATGCTTAAGGACCCTTTTCATTGACTTCCTGGTTCACAGAAATGAGCAGCAAAGGTGTTTAAGGAGCTCAGGGAAGAACCGCCTGCTAGGAAACATGTCTTTAGTGGGATTGCAGAAGGGAGAAAACTCATTGTCTGAGAGCAGGGAGAAACATTAGAAAACAATAATAATTCTTAAAAATTAAATATATTTAAAAACCTTAAAACCAACCAGTTTTGGATCACTTAATATCACTTAAAAACACTCCAGTGTCACTGGGAGTAGCACAGAATAAAAATGTCTACTACAATGATGTTTTTGGTTCATCCTACATTTTAACCATATTCAGTGTTTTTAATTACTAGTAACTCAAAGAAAAATGATTAATATCAATGATTCAAACATTTCAAACATCAGCCTAGTCTTGCTAGAAATAACCAACCTGGGAGACAGACAGACAGGCTAGATTTTACCACGGCCAGTCATATTCCATGCCAGTGCCGCCCAGCAGAAATATAATGGGAGCCATACACATAACTTCAAATTATCTGGTAGTCACAATGAGGTAAGTAAAATGAAATAAGTGAAACACTTGATCTCTATTTAAACTATATAACATTTGCAGGTGAGCAAGTAGACTCATGTACTCAAATTGTTCCAAACACACTCACCGGTTTTCTAGTAATTAAATGGAATTTGTATTAAATTAAATGCAATTAAAAATTCAGTTCCTTAGTTGCCCTGGACACATTTCAAGTGCTCAATAACCATGTGTGGCTCGTGGTCACAATCTCAGATGGTGCTGTCCTAAGGGGAAGTCTTCGGGCAAGAGTCTAAAGCTCTAGAGTCTAGGGCAATGGGACAGCAAAACCCAGGGCTCAAGGTTTGGGAGAATTAAATACGTCTGAAGAGCATATCATATACTTACTCTTAATTCATCTTTGAATTAAAATAATTTAAAAATCTAGTTTTAAAGAACTGAATTTTAGTTTTATATGAGTTTCACTTTTCATGGGACCTACTGCCCTTATTACCTGATGATTGTGATGATAGTATGTGTACTAAATGTCAGGTGATAGTGAGAAAAGGTATTTGATGTAAATAGAAAGCTGTTAAGCAGAATAAGGCACTACCTGATTAATGATTATGTCAAAAGGGAAACTATTCCATTCTGCCTTAAGTTAGGAAAATATCTAATCAACTCCTTCATATGTGATATCTTGTACAGTGACTCTTAAAAATATGTTTCTGGACTTAGGTGTGATAAATAAGTTATTTTCAGTTCTTGCACACATATATGGTGCTTTACTATTGAGTGGTGGATTTTTTAAAGTTATTTTGAATCACATTAAGAAGTTGCAGTAATTCACTGTGAACATGCACCTGCCTGTTTACGTCACATCCTAGCTTCAGTGGAAAATCACGCAAGGCAGGACTAACATGGACATTTCCCCAAGAAAAACGATTTTCTAAAAGTGCTTCTCTGTGTTTCCTACATCCTAAATCCCAGGCATATCTTTGAAAATAATGCCCGAGGACATTACATAATATTTGCAGTATTTAAAGGTTAAAAAGAAGCTACGAAGGAAGTTCTCCGCATTTACAGTACACTGTATCAGCCTACCTACACACAGATTCCCAGGTAACTTCACTGTGTGATTTCCAAAACAAATATTTTGTGTATTTTTACATTTGATCTACATCTCATTTTTTATCAAGTATTTTATTTTATTAATTCTTTATTGTTGAAAATATTCCATGTCTCCTTTTTCCTCCAATGACCTCTCCCCGCCCACTCCCGCCTCTCAGCACAGACCCTCTCCCCACTATTGTCTGTGTCCATGGGTTATGCTTAAATGCATGCATACAAGTCCTTTGGTTAATCTTTCCCCGCCTCCCTCCCCCTCCCCTGCCTTTTTATGTCCCCAGGGCCTCGGCTATGAGGGTGCTTTCCTGGACCACAAGATCAGGGGTGGGAGGTTAAGTGACTTACCCAGGGCGGCTTGTTAACAATGGAGCTGGAGCCAGGACTCAGCTCACAAGCCAGGATTTTCTCCACAATTCCTTAGAGTCAAGTTGCAAAGTATTTTTAGTATTTCAACTCACTCCACCTCATTTAGAGCCAACAAATAATGATTTGCATAAGGCGTAAAGTAATGTATTCTACAGAGAGAAAACTGCATGTGGATAATTTTGGAGAAAAAAAAAATAAAAAATTTCTTAAACTGACCTCATTATTTGAGCCTCTTCCCAGGACACTTTTCTATACATGCTGTTTTTTCCGAGGCTGCTCGGACAGCAGGGTGGCGTGGCGAGTGCAGCCTCTAGAATGTAGCATCCATCACTGCCCTCAGACCACAGTCACGGGACCCCGCTCTACGCCCCAGGCTCATGTGACCCAGAGGCAACCAGAGTTGAGGAGGACTACTTTGTAAGGCCCACCCTGGTCCTCTTAGATGCTCCTGTTGGGCAAGATGAACCTGGCTTCCAGCCAACCCTTCTCTTTTAGACCACCCCCCAGACATCTGGCCCACAAACTCACTACCAGCTCTTAGCCTGCTTCCAGGGCCTGTCCTTCATGCATCGATCACACCCCTGAAGTGAGCTCCTCCCAGCCCTGAGATGCCAAGGGTGGTCGTGGTATGTGGGGACCAGTGTGGATACGACAGCTGCGGGTGGTGCAGGACAGAAGGAGGACTGGGAAGAGGAGAGGTGGGCTTTGTCCTGAGAACACCAACGAGTCAGAGATCTGAGTCTGCACGTGGTCTTCTAGGGATTGAGGAAGCAGTGTTTGTAATGGTAAAATCTTGTGAGATATTGTATTTACATCTGATTAGCTTGATTTGGTAAATGTGCACATGTACGGTCCATGAGCCTCCATTTGTACTTTTGACCTGAGTCTTAAAAGATGTCAGAGGCATATAACCGACGAACAAAAACAGATCCAGAGACAGAGAAGCATCGATCAGAGGCCCAAACCTCAGAGGGAAGGTAGGGGAGGGTGGGGGTAAGGGGGAGAGATCAACCAAGAGACTTGTATGCATGCAAATAAGCATAACCAATAGACGCAGACAACAGAGGGTGAGAGTGAGGGCAGGATTGGGGGGGGGGGGTGGGGGGCAATGGGGGGATAACCACACATTTGTAATACCTTAATCAATAAAAAAAATAAATAAATAAATAAATAAAATGTCAGAGGCAGACCCTGAAAGCAGAAGAGAACATGAATCCTAGTTCAACTATTTAAGTAACCTCATCAGTGAAAGCAAACAGCCTCTAGAACTTTCTGCTGCTTCCTCTGTAAAGGGGGAGCTCAGTACACCAGATACCCTGGGAGACGTGCTGCTTAGACGTGGACGTTAGTGCTGAAACACGGAAGTGTCTTCTTCCCCAAACATGAGATGATCAATTTTCCTTCTCATGGGTTTAATGCTGCTCAAAGTTAAAGCTAAAAAGAAGGGTTTTTTGCTTGTTTTTTAAGCACAAGGCATTTCATCAAAGTTATAGATAGAGAGAAGGCAAAGCAGACTCCGGTCAGCTTACAGTGGACCATTCCTGGGCCGGGAATGAGCTGTGAGCTGACCATCCATCTTACCCGCAGCTGGCGGAAGGGACACTCCTCTTCATCACCACTGGGTGGGTGATGTGGCCGTGACTTGGAGTTTCCTCCCTGTTTCTGGAGGAAAGAACAGCATCAAAGGTCAGAGTGGAAGGCATGGAAGGTTCTTTCTTCATCACTGGCTCTCAAGGGCTGCTCCTTCCCTCCGAGCTCCACGCCTCCTTCTCCCCCTACAGAGGGAATGTGGGAGCTTCTGGGCCCAAGAGCCCAGGGTCACAGCGGAGAGGAAGAATGCTCCTCTGAGGTGGCAGTTGAGTGACATAGCCAAATGGAAGACCGATGAGTCTTAGGAACGCCAGACATGAAGTAAGGGGGGGTGGCTGTGGGGAGGGGGGTGACCTGAAGAAAGAGGGGGCGCCACATCTGGGGAAAAGTCACCGTGTCCCTCTGAGGGAGTGTGGTGACATGTGTGTGTCTGTGTGTGCTCAGAGGCCTCCAAGTGCAGGTGTAGAATCTGGAGTGGGTAAAGGCTATTTAACATACATGGGCCCAGGGGGGGACTTTAAAAATGCAATTCTTATACAAAACTCTTCACAAGGAAGGAAAGTTTTTATTTATTTTTTGTTTTATAAAGAAATGTTCAATGCTGGTGGGGAAAAAATGTCAGTTTTACATATTTCCATATAGCTGTCACCAAAAGTATTTTACTAAGCCCTTTCTTTCTGTCATTTTGGCATTTTTCTCAATTTCATTGAACTCTCATTTCAAGGATACTTGTATTTTGAAATAAGATGATCCCTGTGTGACTACAGCATTAATCAGTGTCATACATTAAGGTGTTAAATAACGTTTTAAGCATGATCTTTGGATTAAAGATCTGTATAACAAGCCACTTGGGTTTGGGAAACACTTGCTCAGTGTTACATCTGGAATTTAAACTTTAATTTTCATGGAACTGGGCAATACTTCAAGATGCCTATTATTTAGAGTTTCCCCGCATCTAGTACATCACACGAGTGAAATCTGGTTCAGGACATTGGCCTCATTTCCAAACTATACGAAGTGTGTCATTGGGGGACAAACCGATGAGCTTACCAGCCATGAGAAATAATCAGTGATCACATACCATCTTTTTTTTCCGTAACATGTCTAGGCGACCTCCTTGCCATCTGTAGCCATGGAGAACCCCTGCGTCTGGGTATTCACTGTCGGGCTGAGACCCTGGAGAGGGGGCCTCGGTCATGTTCGCTGGAACCATGCTGCTCTGAAGTGGTTATTAGATTAGTCAATAAACATCCTGACGCTTTAAATCATTTTCAATGGGGCTTTATGTAGCTTACAGCAATGTGCTCCAGAAAACTCACTCTCACAGGGGACTGAGGGATGTGAGTCTCACCCCATTTCTAATGCTTTTGTCTCTCGTGCATAAGAATAAATGCTACTAATTTCAGTTAAGATACTAAAACTATTTACTAACGTATTACCAACAATGCTATTTTCTAGGAACCATTATCTTTAATATGTTTCTTGTTATTGTCATGTTACTTATTCTGGCAAGCTCTTGTCCCATGTCGTTTTACCACTGGGCACTCCCACAGCAGACACCTGGAGGTGTTCACGAGTGACCCGGGAAGTGAGTACTCATTAAAATACAGTAGGATGTGACTGCACTCCCCTGAGAATGATGAAGACCCCCAAAGACTATCAGTACCAAGAATAAGAATTCTCAGTCACTGCTGGTAGGTATGTGAGCTGATGCAAATACTCTAGAAAGTTGTTTGTAATTTCTGCCCTAGTCTGTTTGGCTCTGTGGATAGAGCATCGGCCTGTGGACTGAAGGGTCCCAGGTTCAATTTTGGTCAAGGGCACATACCTCAGTTACAGGCTCAATCCCCAACCAATTGATGTGCTTCTCTCACATCGATGTTTCTCTCTCTGTGTCTCTCCACCTTCCTTCCACTCTCTCTAAAAATCAATGGAAACATATCCCTGGGTGAGGATGAACAAAAAAGAGAGTTGTAATTTTGTACAGAGGTTGTAAACATGCATACTCTGTGTTAAATAAGCAACAGGAATGGGCACACACGTTAACCAACAGATATGCATGAGCAGGTTGATGGCAGCACTATTTATAACAGCACTGAACTACAAACACCACCATGCAGCCGTTTATCTAAGGGAAAGGGGATACACAAATTGTGGTAGATGTGTGGCTGAATTTTAGAAACATAAGATTGAGCGAAAGCAGCAAGACAGACAAGAATGCACAGTATCTGGTTCCATCATAAACATAATCCACAGAAGAAACTAGACTGTTAGAAGTCATGACGGTCCTCACCTTTGGGAAAGAGGGGTGGGGTGGCATTGGGAAGAGTCATAAGGGAAGCTTCTAGAACATATTTTCACTAACTCATTGCGCTTAGCACTTACTTTTTCTGTGCTTTTCTGAATGTGCCACCCATTGAATTAGTTTCCAGGGCAGCCTAACAAAATATGAGAAATGGTGGCTTAAAAACACCAAAACATTCTCTCACAGTTCTGGAGGGCGGAGTCCACATCAGGTGTGAACAGGGCCCTCGGAGGCTCTGGGTGAGTCTTTCCCGCCTCTCCCTTCCTGTGGTGGCTGTGACCTTGACCTCCCTTGGTTTCAGCTGTATCTCTCCAAACACTGCCTCTGTTGCCACATGGTGGCGTTTTTAAAATTGTTTGATTCTAGACATATCTACAATAGATACATTTACAGCGATAGAGAGCAGGTTGGTGGTTTTCCAGGAGCGTGGGGAGAGAGGAGAGAAGGGGAGAAACTGCTTACGGAGGAAGTGTTGTATGAGAGGGATGGAAATTCCCCCTCGCTCCCTTCAGCTGCACTGTGTGAGTTGTTACCTCGCCACGTGTCCTCTCGGTTTCCCGGCTTCTTTCAGCCTTTGCCACTTACAAGGAGGGAGTGTGTTTTCCCCTGGGAATTGCCCGTCATGCTCTGTGACTAGCAAACCCCTCCAGACAGACGTGTACAGTTCTGGCTACTGCTTTTGTATCCGTAGCTTTTATTTGGCCTCTTGCCAACACAAATTCTCCTATTAGCATCGTTTGAAATGATTCAAGTGTACTGTGGTTCATGCCAAAAGCAACATGAAAGTAAGGCCTAGCATATTCCGTGTGGGTTGATAGGGTAGTGATATATTGCTGTTTTTCTTCTGTCTGTACACAGCCTTGCTGTGTACTTTCTCTCTCACAGTGCAGCCAAGTGATGCTTCCTAAAATAGCGTCTTGCTCCTTTGGATGGCCCTCTGGATACCCCTTGGCTATTAAAATGCGTATTCTAAGAAGTGCTGCAGATTCTAATTCAGCATTTCTTCAAATGGAGGACAAAATTTCCCCAACCTCTACTCTGCCCTGGATTCATACATTCTGAGTCCAGATCAGTGCTGATCTGGTGGCACGTGCAAGGTGCACAAAAGATAATTGCTGATGAACTTGAAGCTATTCTACAAATTCACAGGAAATTAGTTCATTTGCCTAATAATTGGATGTATATTCATTCTCACCCCATTCAAACAAGACACCCTAAATGCCTACAACCAAAGAGAACATGACGAGATCTCACTTTAAAGGCAGTGTTTCCTGTGTGGAGCCTTAGGGCGCCTTTGGAATGCACCTCACAGGAAGTCGGTCGATGTCTAGCACACAAACATCAAGTCTCAATGCCTCAGCCCTTGAGCTTGGAATAACTTCGCCCAGGCTCAGTGTCCCTTTTCTCAAAACCACAAAAGAAGTCATAACTGTTGTTATAGGTGGATTTATAACATTTAGCAAAGACTAAAATATTATGTTTAGACCTGAAGAATGTAATAAGAATGTAATGACTCAGAGAGTGAACAATCCCCTGAGCTGGACGAGGCCAAGATGACCATTTCCCGACAGCACCTGGGGTGGGTCAATCCCGCGTTGTTGCTATTCCACCTCTCTTCGATGCTGCCAAGGCAATGATTCCCATGACGTTCAGAACATGTTTTGTGTTCTGGGAGGAGGACCTGGCGGGAAGGCCTGGCCCCTGCAGCCACTCACCGTCCCGTGCTCTGTGCTGCCCCAGAGGACATGTGGGGACAGGGAGAGATCCTTGTAAGGCTTCATCATAGCATCTATTAAGCCAATGGGCCCACCATTTGCAAGTGGGGCTTTGTCTATGTAGCTATGATTAGTTATTCAGATTTGTTAGTTACATGATATGGAAATCAGCCTGGCATTCCTCACAAGCTAGAGTCGATACTTAGTATCTGATTAAACTCGTTTTCTTTCCGATCCTGTTCCATATCCATCCTTCCAACACCTCTGAACTGGAAACAGAAAATACCAGCTCATGAAGATATCTGTATACTTTAGCTAAGATGGAATTCATAATTGTATGCTTTTGTTCTTTTTTAAAAATATATTATTGATTTTTTTACAGAGAGGAAGGGAGAGGGATAGAGAGTTAGAAACATCGATGAGAGAGAAACATCCATAAGCTTCCTCCTGCACACTCCCTACTGGGGATGTGCCCACAACCAAGATACATGCCCTTGACCTTGACCGGAATCGAACCTGGGACCCTTCAGTCCGCAGGCCAACACTCTATCCACTGAGCCAAACTGGCCAGGGGTGTATGCTCTTGTTCTTGTCGATAATATGTGGTCTCATACAAAATATAATAATAATGGTAATAAATAACAGTAATTATTATTATTTCAGGTGCAGGTCAGAAGGAGACACATGAAATCTCTATCTTTAACAGCTTATACATTCTGGGCTATGACTCCCAGATGTCCAGATCTCTTAAGCTAGTTTATAATGGGTGAGGATTTATTATGTCTTGAATTAATTTATGTTATTTAATAATTAAACAATTTGATTTATATGCAATGTCAATGAATTTCTAAGAAAGACTACCCAATTTTCCTATACTGGGTGCTGGTGGGTAGTTTGTAGCAAAAACGGTCCTGACATCTGACACATAAACTTTATTTTGATGGTAGAAAGCTGCTCCGTATCCTGGCAAGAGTTGAATTCAGAAATGCCTGCCTGGGGTTGAGTGTCGTCTCTGTACTCACCACGTGGGGTGAAGTCCTTCAGCTTCGGAGAACTTTGGCTTCCTCACCTATGAAAAGAGGCACTGACAGCAATGTTCTCACAGGGTTGCTGGGCAGACTAAGTAAGAGAGTAAATGAAATCTCCCACTGTCTTATCTGACTCAGTTTCTCCATCAAAGCTTCTACCATCACTATGTGACGCTGCCGTGTTTAGACAGTTGTCTTAAAATAGGATAAAACTCTGAGAGACTTGAGTACAACAGGATGAAAATGGGTTGTTCTCATTTGTCAAAAATTTACTTTTGTACTTTCTAGGTTCCAGTCTCTGCTAAAAACTTGGTTACGCAGAAAAGAAATACAAATCAGGTATTTAAATGAGAATGGAGAAGATTGGTAGTACACAAGGACTTAGATAAAAATCACAGGTGCTACACAGGAAGGAGATACTGATTTATTTTCTTCATTTCACGTTAAATCATTGAAATTAGTACCCCTTTTATTAAGTTTATAGCAAAAGGCATCATGATCTTCTCCATTCTTCTACCATTTGTGAAATGTATCTCCCTAACCATATGCCCATTGTTAATATAGAGCCCGAAAAGAAATGCACTCTAGTGCGCAGACACTTTGTGGGTTTATAAGGAAAGACCCTGGAAGACATGAGCCTCTGGTCTCAACTCTACTTACTCGCGAGTCAAGAGGCTTTGATCGTGTAAGAGCCGCAATGGAAGAAGCGGAAACAGTTCTGTTTCCCGCTCTGTGACCCCACTGTTTGTCAGCCTCTTCTGTGAAGGGCATCTCGTAACGACTTCCAGACCGTTCTCCCCATCACGGGCCTCAGGCCTTATAAATGCGCAGTGGAGCGTCCTGCCCATGCTTTCACAGAGAGCGGTGCCCATGACGAGAGATGCCTGATGGAAACAAATTGCTTCTAGTTCAGCCCCTGGAGTAGGAACATGTTGGATCCCTCTTCGAAGAGAAAGGACAATGTGATGCAATATGTGAAAAAGATGAATTTGGCTAGGATGACCCCAAATTCCTGTTCGGTGTGGAAAGACCTCTCCCCGGGTCAGTGATGAATGGAATGGGATGCAGCCTGTCCCCTGGCTTTTCTCTTTTTACAGGAAAACAAACCCGCCCATCGGGGATACTGGCTTTGAGTGACGGGCTCAGGGAAGAGGTCTAAGTGGCAAACACCATGGAGTTCAGCGGAAAAGACCTGGCAGGTTGGGAACAGCCTCAACTCTTCCCGTCCTTTCAAATCCAGCTTTTGTGAAGGGGTACCTCAGTCAATGTCACCCCAACAAATTCACCAAAAAAAAAAAAAGAAAACGCTTATTATTCCACCTAAATTAATTCTCACTATGCCAAAGAATACATTTATCTCCTTATTGAGTGTGTCATTTTCATATTATATTTGTTTACATTTTAAAATGTATTTGTATAACATTTGTTTTTAGGAAATAAATCGATGACTTTATACAAGCAACTTTTTTTTTTTTTCATTATTTGGGTCTATACTACCAACTCCTTATATACAGGGTAGGGCAAAAGTAGGTTTACAGTTGTTCCTATGGAAAATAAGACAATAGTTAATAAATAATAATACAAGAACAAACTGTGGTCTGTGTACTCACTCCTGCACACCTACTTTTGCCATACCCTGTATATTAAATCCATTACGTTAAACTCCATTAAAACTCAGTATGTGCAGAGAGAATGTGTGAGACAGGAAAATGGGAAGGTACAGTGCGGGCCCTCAGCAAACTGTCACTCAGAAAGCTCTGCCCCCGTCCCTGCAGGCTCCCCTGGTACCCAGTTCCTCCTGGTACCTCCACCCACTCTGACCGGGCAAGTCTGTAGAAAGGCTCCGGCATTTATGCCTCAGCGAGAATATGTTTGTCAACATTGCCATCGATGCGGCAGCAGGAGCAGCAAATTAGTTTACATGTGTCTGTGTCAATTCATAAAATATGTTTTCTTTCCATTTTTTGAACTTAAACTGTTCCAGTGAAGAGTTCTGACCCATAATATTCAAAATAGAACAGACTTGATTCTAGCTCTAAGCCCAACTGCAAATGAATCCTCTTTTTTGCTCTTGAAAACAATATGGGTTTAGTGGAAAGGATGCGGATGTGAAGTTCTCCCTCGTACTATCTATGTGATCCTAGCCTCATTTTCCGTAGGTTTGAAGATATTTTAATGATAATAATGATCTGTGTGCATTTACTATGTAACCACAGAATGATTGGCAGAGAGAAGCTGATGAGCAAGTGCTATTTAACCTGAGTTAGTTTGATTGCAACCTATATTATATTCGTGTATCCACTGAGAGCACCCTAATTGGAATCCAATAAGGAGGGCAGAAGTTGTGTTTTCTACTTCTTTTGTATTACTGTCATTTTCAACACAAAACTGGGAACTTTCAGATTCTTACTGAATTATCAATCTAGTAATTTCACTAAAGGATAGCATCATGAAATCAGATCTGAAAATGCTAGAGACAAGTCTGTAAAGATGTGATAATAAATAAATAACGCCAGGAAAAACTGCAATTGATAGTCACTCATTTTAAGACAATTTTGAAAATTGATATTGAGCAGCTGGCTTCTCTGGCACTTTTCCATGACATGGTTTATCGGAAATGTCCCAATGAAATCGTCTCTGAGATCAACCATCTCAATCTGGAGTTAAAAATAATAGGCGAGTCACTCTTAATGCAAATAATTATTGAATTCTACTCATTTTAAGGGTGGTATTTGATGATAATTTGTGACAAATAAGTGGGCTTATTTGTCTGTAATTTAATGCAAAGAGATCCAGTATTTACTATCAACAGTTCTTTCTGAGACATAGTGTATGATAAAGTTTTAATTTTCTTATGTTGCATCCTATTAAACACCCCAAAAAGAATCTGAGTTTGAGGCTGGAAGAGAGTATTATTGGATATGTCCAATTTGTAATCACAGGCACAGAACTGATTTAAGACTCAGATGCTTTGGGGAGAGATATAAATTATTTAGAACATATATGCCAACTAATCAACATTAGGCTCCAAAGATGGTCAGAAAGCACATCTCTATGTGCATTCCCCTTCCCCACATCACCAACCTCGTCTGCTTTCTCAACAGACTTTATGTGTGTGTGTGTGTGTGTGTGTGTGTGTGTGTGTGTGTATCACACCTAATTATAATCAGTATGTGTTATGTATTATTGTAACATGATATATGTTTATATGAAAATCAAGAACATCTGTTTGTGTAACACAGACACAATCCTTGATTCTCTGTGAGCAGCTGCCCTCCTCTCCTGTTACTGCTGTTACACATTTCTCTCCTGGCCTCAGTATTAGTTTCTTCATCTTTCTTCACCTCTCCACCCTTACTTTGTGCTGGGCAGCACTGGGTTTGGAGATGGTGCAAAGAGAGGGGGAGAGACGGGAGCTGGGAGCGGAAGTGTCTCTGAATTTACTCAACAACCAAATGAAGGAAATATACATACATATTCACATATCTCTCTGTAAAAATTGTGCTTAGCTGAAATATCTAGATGATTGTCATAGAGTACCTAAACTTTTCCTTGAATTATTTCCAAATTTACCTTATCTATTTCTACCAGTTCATAGACTAAAATTCAAATTATAAACAGTAATCTTTATCATGGAATCATTTTTAAGAATGAAATAATTTTTAAATGCTAACTTTATTAGCATCATTATTATTATGTAATAATATAATACTGTAGTATTAAAATAATAATGTCAATAGAAATTAAGATAGGAGAAAAAAACTTCATGCACTCTCCCGCGTCATCAAGAAATCAGACTATCCTGACATTGTGCATGTGTTTCCATCAAATCTGTATCCACAGACTATAATCTATGCAGAGTGGAAACCAAAAGCTAAAAGCTTTCTAAGAGGAGCGTGGTCATTTTCCATTCCATCATTGAATGTTTAAAAATCTCACTGCATGGTTAATTTGTGAAATTAGTGTTTATTCTTAAGAAAATAGTTAAAGCTGGGGGAAAATGATTTTCTAGTAATGCTTGATAAACTGGAGATCCAGGATTGCACAAAAATGCGACGTAATTTTAGTTTTATAAATCTAGACTATAGCCCTGGCCAGTGTGGCTCAGCTGGTTGGGCATTGTCCTGTGTTATTTTGTTGTTGATAGCTTTGTAGATTGCTTTTAAAGTAATTTTTCAGCAGAGAGTCAATTTGCCTCTTGTATGAAAATTCCCCATTATGTGACAAAAGGCTTCAGTGCATGCTGGGGAACACTGATAGAAGAAAAATAAAGAGCTGACGGATGAAACTGGGTATGTATTACATGTCTCAGACTCAAGATGAATCTGTATGTCCCAGAAGTATTGGCCCTGGAGGTATGTAAAAAAACTTAGAAATAAAACAGAAAGAGTTATAGATCAAAGAGAATTGAGAGCCATTACTCTTTTCCTCCTAAGTCTCATGTTCTATGTGAATATCAATGACTATGTGGTTAGACATCATTCAGTCAATTTTGTCATTATCACAAGGTCAAAGTTTTGACCTTCAGGAATTCAAGGTTATTACTAGTTGTCTTAATAATAATGACAATGAAATTATTGTAATAATTCTACTGTTCTCTGTGCCCAGGGACTGTGCGTCCCATACATATTTTCATTTCATAGGATCATAATTATCTGAAGTAGAGACTCTTACCTGTGTTTTATCCACGAGGAGCCTGAGGCTCAGCAAATTCGTGGGAATGGTGACTGGTGACCTGATGACACTGGAGGCATCCACATCGTGATAGCAAAGTGGCCGGAGCGTGGTCCCAGCTTCTTGTCAGTGCCACTGACGTGCCGAGACCAACAAACGTGACAGTGTGAGGAATAAACTTTCATCCTGCCCAGAAGGGATAATCACAGCCAGAAGAGAATAAACTCGATTTTGGGAATTTCTAAACAATATTGTTTTTAAAATTCCAGTTTAAAACGGCTTTATATGACTTTGAGGTAGTTATTAATATTTTTTTGCTGTGTTAATACATATTTATGTTTTATCAGAGTCTTAATCTCCTCTCTTACAATATTTAGATATCTACCTAGGATAATAAATATTATCTACCAAGATCTACTAAGATACAGCATATTTTCATGATAACTTACTTCAAAATATAATGAAGTTTTAAAGTTTAATATAAGAATTTGAATATAAAACCTTTATGTTTATATTAAAGATAGAGGCACGGTACACAAAATTTGTGCACTGGGGGGGGGTATCCCTCAGCCTAGCCTGCACCCTCTCCAACCTGGGACCCCTCAGGGTATGTAAACCATCAGTTGGACATCCCTCTCACAATCAGGGACTGCTGGCTCCTATCCACTTGCCTGCCAGCCTGATAGCCCCCTAACTGCTCCCCTGCCAGCACAATTAACACCTAACTGTTCCCCTGCCAGCCTATTCACCCTCAACTGCCCTCCTCTGCAGGCCTGGTCCCCCCCAACTGCCTTCCCCTGCCGGCCATATGATGATGATGTGGGGGCAGCCATCTTGTGGTGGCCATTTTGTGACAACGTGGGGGCAGCCATCTTGTGACATGAGGGTGTGAGGGTCAATTTGCATATTACATCTTTATTATATAGGATATTTCTAAAGTTTCTGGTTGGTAGGTGATTGCCATGCTGTCTCCCATTTTCAAAGATCGCACAGCTACTGGGAACACCAATAGGGACAAAATGGTCATTTAGTAACATGTGCTTTCTGCTTGTGTATTATATTCAACTAGGGACCCATTGCAGGAATATTTCCTGCAAGACTTCTGGTGGGCTTCCCTCCCGCCCACCACCTCTCCCGCTGCGGCGGGTGGGGCAGGGGGGCCGAACAGGCGGAGCGCCTCCCGCCCGTCCCGCCCACCCAACCCAGCCCGCCTCGCCCCGCACTCCCGACCCTCTGCGCCCGCTGACGCAGTTGCCTCTGTGGCCCTGTGCTGCTGCTGCCTCTGATCACCCCGACCTGCCGCGCACGCTGCCGCCGCCTCCTCAGCCCCGCGCGCTGCTGCTGCTTGCCCCACCTACCCACCCACCCCACCACGCCCCACCCGCAGCCACCACCGCCTCCAAGGTCACCGTGGCCTCGCACACCGCCTGCCACGCCCCACCTGCCACCTCCACTGCGCGCCCCGCTCACCGCCGCCGCCGCCACCGCTGTGGCCGCATTGCCGCCACTCACACTGCTCGCCACTGCCTCACACTGCCTGCCACTGCCTCAGAGGCCACCATGGCCTCGTGCTCCACAGCTGCGCCGCCGCCCACCCGCGCAGCCGCCATGCTTTCTGTTTTCTTCACTCCTCCCTCCCTTAGCATATGCAAATTAACCGCCATCTTGTTCACTCTGATTGGCTGTGGGCATAGCGAAGGTACAGTCAATTTGAATATTACTGTTTTATTAGATAGGATGTGGTTTCTTTCCTTTTCAGATCACGTCCCAATGATATCGAATATTGATATTTGTGTGTATGTGTCTATATGTGTGTGTGTGTGTATGTGTGTGTACATAAAATACCTGACAAAAATCAGGTGTTTGGTAATAAATATTTATCCAGTCAACATCAATAATTCTTCAGTATAAATTTATAAAAAGCTTTTGATCAAAATAAGAGAGCCCTAACATAATTCATCCCAGTAGACCCTGGGAACATCTTCCTTTTTGTTGGCCCACTTCTCTGTTGTAAAGTCTGGAAAAAGGACCTTTTCCAGAAAATGTATTTTCTTGTATGACAATCCATAAAGTACCATAAAACTAAGCCTCACTAGGCACAATTTTAGTTTTTAGGTCTGAGTTGTTTTTTATTTCAGAATATGTAGGTATAATTCACATTTGACTAACGTATTTGGCTTAGTATTGTTAGAAGTTATGACAAATCATTCATTATATAGAAAAACACATTTTTGTATACACAGCAAAAGGAAATTTAGCTAGCTCCCTCCAACAGCTCCAATGATGTTGTTTCTAGTTAGTCCTTGATGATCCTTGACCTTGGTTATCATGACGAGCGCCACCTGTTTAAGTCTCTACATCAACAGGCATTTTAGCTCCATAGTACAATTTGCTGGTTAAGTGCACGTAATGCTATGGTTTGCCAGAATCATACATGACCCCAGAAGAATTGGGAGTGTGCATCCACTTAAATTTCGCAGCACAGGATCCAAGAGTAACATCAGTCATAACTGAGTTGGGACAAAGCCCTACTTAAGCAAATAATTCAGTTGACTGATGAGTTTGACCCATCACCTATGAATTTTGGAACACAGAAAAATTCAGGGCATTTGCTAACGTACATTTTCCAAAAAACAAAAAAATGAACTCAGTTTAACCAGGTATTTTGAACTCCTGGTTTCTTCAAGGTACTTATACTTCAGATAGAAATTACTAATAAGATCTATTTTCAATACACCACATATGTGGAGTTTAGCTGTTGACCAAAGTGTAAGATTAGAAGAGGGCTGGAGAGATTGTTTCAGGCCATCATCTCTAGGCAAGTCTGTTTCAACAAGTAGAAACTGCTAAAACACAGGCATAAGCAAAAGTGCCTGCATGGAAGCTTTGCTATTACATGGCTGGGGCATTACAGTGAATTTTTGGCACTTGAGTTTCACTCCCTGGATATGTCATATGAGACGGGTAAATACTACCAAGCACAAATATTATCAATAGAGTTACAATACTACTAGCAGGAGTATCGCTTACATTCATATTTTACTCAAATCCATTCCATCCCATTTAAAAGTTAATTATTACAAATGAATAATCAGCCATACAAGAAACAGAACCTGGTAACCTACCTGACTTTTGTTTCATGTAAAACTAGACATGTTTCTTCTGTTGATGATTGTTAAACGCGGTCTTCCCTTTCCCGCCTCTAATGCTCAGTGCATCCTGTTCACCGCATACTCTTTTGACGTCTCCGATGAAGGTAGCCCTGCTATTGCCAGGTGAGTCCCTTGATACGTTGAAGTAAACGCTAGCCAGAACACAGTCCCTCCAGGACATTCCTGAACTCTAACCTTTCCGGGTCACAGAGGGCCGCCTCTCGCTGCCTTGGAGAGCGACCTCAGTTCAGGGCTTCTCCAAACAAACCTTGGGGTGCGCCCTGTGTTGTTTCAGGGGCCGGCGCTGCTAATCCGAGGAGAGCATGCTTCTTCCGGCTTAATTTGTTGTGATTGACAGCTGTGGGGAAGGAATATGCAAACCGTATAGACATGCCTCAGATTCTTGAAGACTTTGTAAAAATTCCACAAGTATCCGTAGCGATTGGTAAGGAAACATAAAAATGAGATAGCAAACCCAAGTGTAGAAGGCTAAGTTTTACATTTCTAATTAAATCTATGCACCTACTATACCCCAAGCCAATGGCATATTCCCCAGGGAGCGATTCTGAAAAGAAGGAAGTGGCAGAAAAAAGCTTTGTGTTTTTAAGTTGAGAAGATGTGTTAGGTTATCTTAAAACTGCAGAATCTCGGTGTCCTTGGACATTTTGATAATGATAATTACTTTTAGAAGTCAGCTCACAAAGTAAATTTTAAAATTTTTCACACAGCAGGAGATAGGCAATCTGGTAAGTTCTATTTCCTTCCTTGGGAAGGTCAGTGACAGAACCAGTCCTAAGCCAGCGGGGTTTATTGGGGCTAAGGAACTAGCGGTAGTGAATCGGGAAGTGTGTTGAGAAAACATTTTAACCTCCATCTATCTATGCTCTAAAGCAACTTCACAAAGGTGCTTGCTGTTTTGTGCATCGTCTTCCTCCCTAGAGCCCAAACATCAAAATCTCTGCATGGTCCCAGCTGTAAAAGCACATCTGCCAGTTTAACTAGGTTGGCGGCTTCCTACAGTCAAGGAGCGAGTCTCAAGCCTTCAGACTCCTTCCACCCTGAGTGAGAAGTCACGTCCCACGTGATCTAAACTGGGAAGTTAAGGGCTGAATCAGTATCCAAAGGTTTGGGACACTGGCTGGTAATTTTAATATGTATTATTTCTACATATTACAGTGTTTTCTCCTTCGCACGATGTAATTTATTTCAATTTATCAAGTATAAGCTACCTTTAGATAAGTTTCCATTAATCCATCAAGTGATGGCATTATTATTTGGAATCTGGTGATTTATGCTGGTTGGTACTTGCAATAATGGTGTACGCTGTCAAAGACCACTTGAGCTGTGCCATATAGGGTACGTTCTCACGTCAGCATGCTACTCTATGGCACAGGCATGGATGGGCCAAAGATGTAATGGCCTATTTTTTACATATTTTGTAAAACGCATTACAAGTTTTTACCCCTTAAAGCAGCAATGTTTAACGTTTTTCATCCCATGGCACACATAAACTAATTACTAACATCTTGTGGCACACCAAAAAAGATATTTTCGCCGATCTGCCAAAAAAAAAAAAAAAAAAAAAGGTATCATTTTTATTCATTCACCCTGGATGGCGGTGGTTGTGTTGTCTGTTGTCATTTTTTTATTGGACGATCTAAGGGAAAAGAGGTCGGTGTCCCTGACTAAATAGTCGGGTGTTACACGTTTCAGACATTCTTGGGCCCACCAGTTGGAAATCGCTGCCTTAAAGCCCTGCGATTCAAAATGACATTCTCTAAAATGAGACACGAGGAGGCAGAACCATCTGGCATTTCCCAGAAACAGTTGCCTCCCTCACACACTCACCAGCACTCCTGTGCTTCTAGGGAAGCTAAGTAAAGTTGAACTGTTGAACTCTCAGCTCAGCCAGCAGTTCGCAGTGACGCAGCCTGGCTTTACTGGCCTCCTTAGCTCCCCATGTCTGAGGTCATCCCAGTTGGTGGGGAATCTTCAAGGCGGCTGATCTGCACAAGTCAGTGGTGTTTCCTTTTCTGAGTAGGAAGCAATGCAATGAGACTAAAACAAAAGATAACTATCTTTAGCAGTAAGTTCGATTGAAAACTCACTAATTTTTTTTTTATGTAGTAAGACACTTTCTTATTTTGCTCAATAAAGTTTTAAAGCACAGTTTGAACTTCTGTTCTTTGAATCAGCAGCCTAATTGCATCACCATGTTTTGATTCCTGTTTTTTTCACTTTCCTTTTATTCTTCTCTCTGAACGAATACGATGTATTTCATTCATGTTTTCCAACTTTTGGTACAGCATCACACTCAAAAGAACTTTTTTAAAGAATAAAAATATTTTTATTTTTTCTCTTGACATTGTAACACCTGACAGGGAAAACCAAAATTTAAGAATTTCACGTAAGGAATTGTTTTGTGTGTTTTTTCAAAACATCATTAAGTCACATTATCTTTTGAGGCACAGGTTTTCAATCATATTATTGACACCATAAGGTATTGCTACAATGCAATTCCTTACTAATAATGATGAATAACATTTTGTGAATTGGTCTGAGGTCTTTACCATAATGATGACAGACTTTCTCAAATGAATTCCAGAGGGCATTTCAGGTGAGAGAGAGAAGGGTTCGGAGAATTGTGCTTTGTATTGAAACCATTGAAACAGTCTTATCTACATTGGAGGCTAGAGTAACCATCACAGCATGTCCTTAATGTTTATAGGTAAAATGTTGTTGAACTGAAGACATGGAGAGATGAAGAAAACAGGAGTAGTATCAAGGGTCTACGGAGTTCCCACAAAACCTCCATGCTAAGGTGTCCTAACAAGAGTTGAGAACTATAAATTGCTATGAGGGATAGCTTGAGTAATTTTCAACCTTAATCCTGAAATAAATCCAAAAGAACATGGGGAACTATGAAAATATATTATAAAAGTTTTAATGCATAAAACAATTGTGGCTGTTCCATATGAATTAGAGTGATATCAAGAATGATAACAATAACCACTCATTCACAAGGAAAGTAATTTTGTAATTAAATGTGTAATACTTCTCGTCACATTAATATCTGTCAAAAATCTATAAAACCGAAATTTTCTTGTGCTGACAATGATGTAGAATTTACTTGTTCTTACTTTGCAAAAATTGAACTTGTTAACTTTATCAGTGCTGTGACTGTGACGTAAAAGCCCGAAAGAAGTGACTGTTCTGTGTATGTTTAACTGTCATTATAGAAGATGCTGAACATCTGCAGGAATAGACAGAATAATGAGGACTCGTGCGCTCATCGTCCAACCTCAACAGTGATCAATCCCCGGCCAGTCTTGGTTTATCTGCTCCACCAGCCACTTCCCCACATCTATATTATCTGAAGCAAATGCTAGTGGACATCATCCCATCCATAAATATTCCCATATGCAACCCTAAAAGATAAGAATCCCTTCCTCAAGCAATTACAAAGCAACTAACGTTCCTAAAATGTATATAATTTGCTCTTAAATATCAGGTCAATGTTCAAATTTTCAATGACCTCATGAGTATCATAATTTTTCACATTTGTTTGAAGAATGAATTAAATACTGTCTAGATTTTGTGATGGTCCCATGTCGCTTAAATCTCTTTTTAATATAGAATTTCCCTTCATCTCTCTCTTTTCCATTTTTTCTTTCTCACAGGCAGTTTATTGTTGAAGAAGCCAGGAGGTTACCCCGCAAAGCTTCCCACAGCCTGAACGTGACAGATCGGATGCCTGGTGTAGTTTCCCATGGCTCCCTGCCCTCTGACGGGAGATGTGCTCACACTTCACTTGTTTTCTCCACCCTCGGGTAAGACTAGGATCAGAAGTGGTAATGTGGTTTCCATCAGAGGTCCGTGATATCTGGGTGTTTCTTGGTGTTTCTTATTTGGGAATGATAGCAGCTTTTAAGCTCAATACAGAGATCTTTTAACATGTTAATGTATATCGAGTCTTTTTTATTCTGTTATTCTGTCCTTGCTTATTAACTGAAAAACTTCTTTAAAAATGTCACCCTACTTTTTGCTTACCCAGTGGCACAATATGTATAGGAAAGGCTGGAGAAATGTCTCATCCTTTCCCTTTATGTAACAGCTGTTCAAAAGAGTAACCCGGTTCTCTAGCATCTGAGGGTGACCAATTAGTTTAGTTCGGTTTTGCGTTGCTTTAGTATCACTACAGACATTTGAATATAAGCATTTAATTTATTGATCTACTAGAGGCCCGGTGCACGAAATTCATACACTCGGCGGGTCGGAGGGGCCCGTCAGCCTGGCCTGCACCCTCTCGCAGTCCGGGAGCCCTCAGGGGATGTCCTACTGCTGCAGAGGTGGGAGAGGTTCCCGCTACCACTGCTGCGCTCACCAGCCATGATCCTGGCTTCTGGCTGAGCGGCGCTCCCCCTGTGGGAGCAGACTGACCACCAGGGGGCAGCTCCTGCATTGAACATCTGTCCCCTGGTGGTCAGTGTGTGTCATAGCGACCAGTCCTTCCACTGTTGGGTCAATTTGCATATTAGCCTTTTGTTATATAGGATTTTTACACTCAAATTGTTTTTTTATAATGGGCTGGGGAACCTCTTCAAGATGGTGCTGAGCCCTTGTGGCACAACACTTTTCATCTCTGGCAATGCTCTTGATAACTGGCCTGAACTATGTTCTAAGGCAGTGGTCGGCAAACTCATCAGTCAACAGAGCCAAATACCAACAGGACAACGATTGAAATTTCTTTGGAGAGCCAAATTTTTTAAACTTAAACTTCTTCTAACGCCACTTCTTCAAAATAGACTCGCCCAGGCTGTGGTATTTTGTGGAAGAGCCACACTCAAGGGGCCAAAGAGCCGTATGTGGCTCGCGAGCCGCAGTTTGCCGACCACGGTTCTAGGGCTTTGTGGAGCATTTCTTCATTAATCAACCACGTTTTTTTCAAGGTACCCTACTTCCATTTAGTAGAAAAATATCTTAAAACTTAGTAATAAATGTGGGTGATAGAAGGGCTCCTTTTTATTGGGTTGGTCATTGTTTCTAGATTTTTTATTTTCAGTGGAGGGAGCGAGGACATGCAATTTTAAAATAAAAGACATCAGTAGTTTATACTAGTAATGATACTTGTAATTCAAACCAAGCACATTCCAGTTTTGTTTAATGCCTTCTATTTTGTATTTTTTATTCTTTCTCCCCAACAGAATCCTAACTCAGTAATACCTGAAATTATATTCTTACCGTGCAAAAATAATTACTCAACAACACTTTTATGCTACATTATACATACCAAATCTCATAATAACAATACCAACACCACTTAGAACAATTGGATACCGAAAGTAGTTTAAGGCTTTGTTTTCGTTCAGTTCTTTTATCTGTAAGTTATATCCTTTTGGCAATGTCTAGTCAGACTACTGTGTTTTAACATCATTTATAATCACTCCAACTGAATACATATTTAGTCTTCTTTGTTTCATTTTATTTTAGACTTTGTAGAGATTTATTTTTTCAAAAACTGTTGTATAATTGTGTAAAAATTTTTATGTGATTCCCAATTCAGTTCTACAAGATACGGTTAAAAAAAAAAAAAAAGTCCAGCTTCCCACACTGTCATATTCACATTCCTTGCTTGTTGGTTTAGCCAAACAATTTTAAATGTTACCATCCACCCTTTTATTATTTGTTTAGTTAAAAATTCACACACAATCACTTTCTCTCCTTACTACTATGAATAGCAGTGTATTAGGATACATCCATTTCTCTACATCTATTTCATTTTTACAACTTTCTGGTATGCCTTCTAGGACGATGCAATAGCAGAGTTTATTCAGTCTCCTACTGATGGACAGGTGGATTGTTGCTAGTCTTTTGGTATTAAAATTAGTCACTTACTAACTAGCCATGCATATAAATATCTTCATTTTGGCAGGGTATGATTGCAGTAGGTTCCCCAGAATGGAATTGTGGGTCAACGATTCATGAATATGCAATCTTTTAATGTCTAGGGGCCATTTGCATTTTTGTTGTGAACTAACTGATCATTATTCTAGTTCATTGTCCTAAAACATTGATCTTTTATCCTCTTATCAAAGGGGCTGTATATGTTAGACATATAACACTGTATCTGTGTTATAAATTGCAAATATTTTTCTCAGTTTTATATTTGTCTTTTTATGTTATGTACTAGAGGCCCGGTGCACAAAATTCGTGCACGGGGGTGGGAGGGTGTCCCTCAGTCCAGCTTGCACCCTCTCCAATCTGGGACCCCTCGAAGGATGTCCAACTGCCCGTTCAGGCCCGATCCCACTGGGATCGGGCCTGAACGGGCAGTCGGACATCCCTCTCACAACCAGGACTGCTGGCTCCCAACTGCTCGCCTGCCTGCCAGCCTGATCACCCTCTAAACACTCCCATGCCAGCCTGATTGATGTCTAACTGCTCCCCTGCCAGCCTGTTTGCCCCCAACTTCCTTCCTCTGCCAGTCTGGTCACACCTAACTGCCCTCCCCTTCAGGGTTGATCGCCTCCAACTGCCCTCCCTTGCAGGTCTGGTGCCTCCCAACTGCCCTCCCCTGCTGCCATCTTGTGGTGGCCATCTTGTGTCCACATGAGGGCAGGATTTTTGACCACATGGGGGCAGCTATAGTGTGTGTTGGAGTGATGGTCAATCTGCATATTACTCTTTTATTAGATAGGATAGAGGCCTGGTGCACGGGTGGGGGCCAGCTGGTTTGGCCTGAAGGGTGTCCCGGATCAGGGTGGGGATTCCCTTGGGGCATGGGGCGGCCTTAGCGAGGGGCCTGTGGTGGTTTGCAGGCCAGCCACGCCCCCTGGCTACCCAAGCGGAGGCCCTGGTATCTGGAATTTATTTACCTTCTACAATTGAAACTTTGTAGCCTGGAGCGGAGCCAAGCCTCCTGCTAGCTCTGGGGCTGGCAGCCATTTCTGTTTGGATTTGTTTACCTTCAATAATTGAAACTTTGTAGCCTTGAGTGGAGGCTTAGGCTGGCCAGGGCAGGGGAAAGCTTGGCTTCTTCTATTGCCTTGGAAACCCAGGCCTCCCTCCTACTTTCTCCATGGCTGTAGCCATCTTGGTTGGGTTAATTTGCATACTCACTCTGATTGGCTTGTGGGCATGGCTTGTGGGTGTAGCGGAGTTAGGGTCAATTTGCATATTACTCTTTTATTAGGTAGGATGGTTGCGTTTACCATGCCAAAACTTTGAAATACTATCATTTTTATAAAATCAAGGTATACATCTCTATTGTTTATTGATTCTGAGTCACAATTCAGCCATTCACAAGTTAGAGAATTTCACACATGTTGTTACCTCTGGTAAACTTAAGGTGTATTTTTTTTTACATTTAATTATGTGTCCACTTGGAATTCATTTTGGTGCATGATGTGAGGAACTGATCCAACTCTTTCTTTTCTCCAAAAGGCTCAAGATTGATTTCTTTAAAAAGTCAAAGACAATGTTAAGTTTGCTCAAAATATGAAACAGCCACTCTTTGATCCTCTATTTTAAAGACAATTAATCATTGATCATACTATGTCAAAGGTAAAAAAAAAAAAAATTAAATGCTTTGGAAGATGAACCATCTAGTGTCAATTTACTGACTTGCCTTAGCTTTTCCCCTAAATTAACTGACCATTTATAAAATAAGATGATTATCTGAAGTGTAGGTTAACAAATGATTTTTAAGACTAACCAGCAGCATAGGTAACATTCTGGATATTCTTTGTCCTTACAGTGAGGAGTTAGCACTCATAACATATTCTCCTCTAGTTTATAGATGACCATAGACACTCTTAAAGGAGAAGTTCACATCCTACGTGAAGTCATGCCATTTCCTTGTATGATACAAAGTCACGCTGTGTACATTGCATACACTGATGTGCATGTTGAAGGAACTGAACTAACTGCCAAGAGAACCGTTATTTGGTTATATTGCCTTATTAATCCTTCCAATGACACATTCAGAGCCAATCAATGCAGGAGGATTATAGTTCTCCTTGTACACATGTTACACGTGTCCCTACTGCATGTGCACAACTGTACAGGGTCTATGGGGAATACAAAGGGTTATAAGAGTGGATCCCTCCTCGCTCTTCCATGCAGGGGTGGGAAGAGGATAAAACTGCCCTATTTAAGCAAGGAGGCTGATTCTGAGATGTGGGTCCATTGGGACCTCATTTAGGGTCCTGTGTTCTACCCAAGATCGTCCATCAAACCAACAGCAATACTAATAGTTATCATTTACTGAGCACCGAGATTCCCAGCCTTGGGCCAGTCATTCACATGTGTTTCTCATTTAATCTTTAAAACTATCATGTGATGTATATTATAGATGAACAAGCTTTACTCAGACCGACTATATATATTGTCAAAGATTATATTAGTGAATAAAATGCCTAGAATGTAAATTTAGAACTATTTGAATTTAGTCTGGCCTTTTTTACCACCCTGTTAAATCTTCCATGATTGTATCACTGAAAATGAGCTTAAGCTAAACTCCTGAGCATTTGCAAAAATCAAATGTAGAAAAATAATGTAAACACTAAGACAAAAGGTGGGGGGACAAAGTCAAGTGTTGGAAGGGAATGGCTTCGTGTTAGGGCTCATTCCACTAAGGCATTTGGACCCTCTTTGGGTAACTCAGAGGCACTGGGTGCCCATAATTCAATATCTTTGATGATCTGCAGTTAGAAATATAAGGGTTTGGATTATTTACATAAAACTTTAGTTTGGACATATCCTCAAGGTTAGATCAGACTTTGCATAGGACTTTTACAGGGGAGAGTAAGAAAATATTCATTTAGAAGAAAGATTGAGGTCTATCTCTGGCATTCCTAAAGGTTACGCATACATCTGACCCATGGCTGGACATATATTTACTCAGACCAGCTATATATACATCATAGAGGCATATATATAATATCTGGGTGTCTCTCAGCCTGGCCTGTACCCTCTCTCCAATTTGCAATCTGGGACCCCTCAGGGGATGTCTGACTGCCGGTTTAGGCCCAATTCCTGTGGGATCGGGCCTAAACCGGCAGTCAGCAGTCAGACATCCTTCTCACAATCCGGGACTGCTGGCTCCTAACTGCTCGCCTGCCTGCCTGCCTGATTGTCCCTAACTGCTTCTGCCTGCCAGCCTGATCACCCCCTAACTGCTCCCCTGCTGGCCTTAACGCCTAACTGCTCCCCTGCCAGCCTGATTGCCCCCAACTGCCCTCCCCTGCCGGCCTGGTTGCCCCCAACTGCCCTCCCCTGCAGGCCTGGTTGCCCCCAACTGCCCTCCCCTGCTGGCCTGTTCGACCCCAACTGCACTCTCCTGCCGGCCATCTTGTGATGGCCATCTTGTGGCGGTCATCTTGTGGTGGCCGTCTTGTGATGACATCACATAAGGGCATGACAACACCTAGGCTTTTATTATATAGGATTGCCAAAGATTGTATCCTATATAATAAAGAGCTAATATGCTAATTAGACCGAACAGCCGAACGACCATCCAGACGACATTCTGGATAACCATCCAGATGACCTTCCATACAAAGCCAGGGCTGCAAGGGTCAGCCAAGGATGTGAGGGGCTGCAAGGGCTGAGGCTGCAAGGGCCAAGCCCCTTGCACGAATTTCATGCATCAGGCCTCTAGTTAGTGAATAAAAAGTTTGATTATGTTGAATCTTTATTTTTATTCAATTACTTTTGTTTGGAAAAAGTAATTATTTCTGAAAGAAAATGTTTTTGTTTTTTTTTCCCTCAAAAATGAAGTGAAACTAAAGGCTCTGATAAAATTGTTTTGCTTCCTGAAGTGGAAGTTGGCATGTGCCCTAGTGAGTAGACTCTTGTATATCATAGAACCCTTTATAATGCCACCCTCAACTTCCTCCATTTACTTTTCCCTTTGTTTTTAGTTTCTTAGCGCTCCTTGTGTGGTTCAGAAATTCTCTGCAGTGTGCCACAAAATGATAAATGAAAGCAACCTATAATTTATTATTAAAAGTGGGCTATTGATTATTCATAAGAAATGTCTCCTTGTTCATATTAGACAGCATTTCAGTTTCACTCATCAATGAAATGAGATTTCAGTTTCCTACTTTAGAGTCCTCTGCTCTTCAATACCACATGCTGCAGGAATCTAGTTAGCTGATAAGAAAGAAGGTGGGAAATACCAATTAAATATTTAGGGACATCCATACTTGCCATGTTCTGATAGTGCTAGGGGCCACGTCATGGAACATGCAGCCAATTCAGAAAATGTAGATATTCTACGTGAGAATCTCAGGCTCAGATGCCCGCAGGCAGTTTGAACCATGATTTGAGAGCATTGGGGAGGGGGTGGGTTCATAGAAATGGTGGAGGTTGTGGCAGATGTGAAGGGCACCCAACAGTTTGTTACCATCGGGGAATGTGGGTCCATGCTAAGAAGATTTTTTTTTTTCAAGGGAAGTCAAGAGTTTAGAAGGTTTCATAAAATTTTCCAATTTCTAAAAAATTGTGATGGCTAAACAAAACAAACTATTGTGATGCGGGCTATGACCACCCATCAGTAGTGCCTCCTTTCATAGAAATTAACAAGCAAACAAAGTGCAGTGAAAGTTAAATTGAAGGGTGGGTATATGGAAATAAGACTCACTATTTTGACTTTATTGATCAGGTAGCAAATTCAACTGTATACATTCCCATTCCTCTCCCCCTCCACACCAAAATAAACAGTGTATTGCCACTCAGTGGGCATTTCAAATATTTTTCATGAGAGTTGTAGAAATTGACCTTTGTTACTATTAATAGTAGTAGTAGTAATATTATTGGAGCTCCAGTCAGTACATTTTTTCTTAAAAAAGCAGATAGTGTCTATTTTAGGCTTTGCAAGATAGAGGTCTTTGCTGCAACTACTGAATTTGCTATTGTAGCTAAAGGCCCCCATAGAAAATACATACATCAGTGGATGTACCTGTGATTCAGTGAAATTTCATGTACAAAAAGCAGGCAACTTACTATCAACAATAAAATATATCTTTACAAAAATAAAAATAAAATAAAAATGAAAAATTGATATCAATAATAAAAAATAAAATAATAGACAAATATGCAAATTGACCCCCCGGCCCAGCAGACAGAAGCCCAGCTGACAGAAATTGGGCGGTGGGCCGGGGTTGAGCTCTGAGCCACCGCAGCACGACTTGGGACAAGCCAAGCGGACAGACGCGGGGCCGGGGGCTGCTCAGAGCCAGGGCTGCTCAGAGCCACCGCTGCGTGGCTTGGGACACGCCCCCGGCCCAGCAGAAAGAAGCCCAGCTGACAGAAAGCGGGCGGTGGGCTGGGGGTGAGCTCTGAGCCGCCGCAGCGCAACTTGGGACATGCCAAGCGGACAGACGCTGGGCCGGGGTGCGATGCTGCGCAGCTTGGGACACGCCTCTGGCCCAGCAGACAGAAGCGCTGCTGACAGAAAGCAGGGCCGCTGGGCTGGGGGGGCGCAGCTTGGGGCATGCCCCCGGCCCAGTGGACAGAAGCCCTGCAGACACAATGAAGGGGGTCCTCTGTGCATGTGCTGCAGAAGAAACACCTTTTCTGAAGGCTCATTGGCTAAGCTCCCTGTAAGCTGCCTCTCAGAGTGTTCTTGGTAAGTTGAGTAATAAGAACCTAAGAAGGTGTTCTAAGGTTTTCCCACCACACTCCTGGAGGAAAAGACAAAGGTCCGCTGCTGGAGGGCTAAGAAATGTCATAACCTGCCCTAGCCGGTTTGGCTCAGTGGATAGAGGCTTGGTCTGCCCACCAAAGGGTCCAGGTTTGATTCTGATCAAGGGCTTGTACCTAAGTTGCAGGCTCCTCCCTAGCCAGGGCCCAGGTCAGGGCTCATGCCGGAGGCAACCAATCAAAGTGTCCCTCTCACATTGATGTTTCTCTCAGTCTTTCCCTCTCTCTTCCACGCTCTGTAAAAATCAATGGAAAGCATATCCTCAGGTGAGGATAAAAACGAAAGAAAGAAAAGAAATGTCATATCATATGAAAGACACATCTTAAAAGTGCCTAAAGTAAGCTGTCATTTTTTCAAGGTGAAGGGACTGGAGTCCGTGTTGGTGAAAACATCTTGGCAGCTGTGACAGTGTCAGCAGCAGCGGGGTGATGAGGCTGGTGCCTTCCCCTGATCAACCCAGTCACCTCCCGCAGGGGAAGGCCAGACTGAGGCTTAGGCCCGCTCCCCATCAGTAGAACATCTCCTGAGGGCTCCCAGTCTGTCAGAGGGGGCAGGCTTGGCTGAAGGACTCCTCCCCCCCCCCCCCGCCAGTGCACGAAATTCCTGCACTGGGCCTCTTTTATAATAATAAAAAGCAGGCAACTTGACCACAAGTGATGGCTGGCCAACTCCTGTATTAATGTCACTTAACGGTTGTGTAGTCCTGGCATATTCAAAAACCAATGAACACAGCAATCTTGTGTTGCTACATGTGGATATTTACATTTTGCAGATGAGGAAACGAGTTCAGACTTGACTTTGACACACGAAGCAAAATAAACAAGATCCAAGCATCTGCAACAGATGCTTCTACGTGCCGTCTTAGTAAGAAAGCCACGATGGAAGTCAACATTACCCATTATTCATGAAAAACTTTCTTCCCCTTCACACTGAACTTGTTCAGACCAGAGCATGATGCCAAGATGCTAGTAGGAGCTGAATAAAGACCACAGCTCAGAGCCCTGCCGTGGGTCGGGCATATGCGTCACCTTTAGGGATGCCAGGGCTGAGCTCCATCGAGGCGGGTACCATAGACAGAGAGCACTGCACAGCTGTGGGGCCTTCTCTGTGAAGAGTCAGTTCCTGACCCAAATGTCTGCAAAATACTTGTTGAATAAATGAACAAATGAACAACATTGAAGACATGATTAAGTATGATGAGAAATTCTACCAATACAGTGGAGGTACACGCTAAGCCATGTGGACTCCATTTATGGAACAATCACAGCACAATCATTGAACACATGCTCTGAGTCACAGACATCACCAGAAGCTGATAGGATCCAGGTGAAATTCCTGTGCTCAAAGGACTAAAATACAGAGGAGAGACAGGGGTGGGTTTTAAGGGAAATAAAGAAAGGAAATAAGTGTGGTGACATGATTAAAAGTGTAGGTTTTTCAAAGGTAGTGTAGTGAAATGATAGTGTATTTCAAAAATATCTATAATGACCAAAACATAAGTAATCATTTTTAATCTGAAAAAGTGGTCATTAAGTAGAATGAAGAAGTTTCTGTTTTATTGAGAGGTAGCTATCATTTAAGGAAAAAATGAAGCAACTGGAAATGCTTATAGAAAAATAATCAACATTTGAACATGAAATAAAAACAGATGTTAAAACCAGTATTTTTGACACTGCAAAGGAAGTCTTTTGATGGTGATGGTATTATATTAAAAGACTGTAATGTACTTTTGAAGAAATGTACCACTTTTAAAGTTTAAATTAGTATACAGCTTACACATGCCTAAATATTAAAAACTAAAATGTGAACATATTATGTTTACTATGAAAATGTAAGTCCCAGAGTTTATCTTTTAAAATGAAACCAACATTTTTATTATAAGCATAATAGCATTTTAATTGGAAATATTGCATTAGTCTTCTGCTTATGCCTTTAAGCCATATAAGTGCATGTTATCCAAATATACTATTTATTTTAAAATTTGAGTTAATAATTCTATTATTTGACTACTTCATTACCATAGTTAAAATGCCTCGTTATTTAAAAAAAATGTTACACATGGTATTAAGAACTTTTAATTTTTATTTCCTGTTTTGTTTTGTTTTTAATCCTCACCTGAGGATATTTTTTCCATTGATTTTTAGAGAGAGTGGAAAGGAGAGGGAGAGACAGAGAGAAACACCAATGTGAGAGACACATTGATTGGTTGCCTCCCACATGTCCCCTACCAGGGCCAGGAGCCTGCAACCGAGGTACATACCCTTGACCGGACTCGAACCTGGGACCCTTTAGTCCACAAGCTGACGCTCTATCCACTGAGTCAAACCAGCCAGGGATATTTCCTGCTTTTTTAATTGTGGGAAGGGAGAAGAGAGAATATATTTTGATATGACAGGAAAGGTTAAGAAGCATTTAAGATAACTGGGATAAAAATCTCTATAATATTCAAGATGAAATGATAAACTGGTGATGATATATTTCAATTTCTTTAAACAATTAGCTTACACAGGTTTCCTAAAATAGGATCAAATCAGAAATATATTCTTTGTCTCAGCTAAAGTCAATCACTAATTTTTTGGAAATTGGAATTCTTCCAATATGAATCTGATTTCAATTTGCACAAGATAATGTACATAAACAGGGAGCAAAGGGGGAGAAAAACGAAAGAGACAGAGAGAGAGAAAATTAAGACAAATTCTAATGCAAAGTTGGAAAAATTTTGAACACATAACATATTAAGTTCTCTTTACATTTTTTTCAAATCAATACATTTAATAAACTTTTTGATCTTGCCCTTCCTATCCCTCAACCTCATTTTATGTAGAGACAATGACAAAATACTAATAGACCTGACTCACATCCTTTATGACTGCCTAAAAAAGTGTTTGTGCTGATGTAGGGCCTGAGTCTTGTTCAGAAAGAACGTCACACATTTATCATAAGCAGGGTCTCCCTTGAAAGAACTAGAAATTTTCATTCCACTCTTGTTACTTTTTATAAACTTCAAAAATTTTGTTTGTACTCAAATTCATTGTTAGTGAATTGCAGACTTGGTCTCTATATGTTTAGCAAAATGTAATATTCCCATAAAAATATAGGGTGTCCCCCCAAAATGTACACACACTTTAACAGCTGATAGCTCAATTTTGAAAATGAGATGTATTTTAATAAACATTGCCTTTATAATTATTCAAAGTGTATGGGTACATTTTTTGGGACACATTTTTGTATGTGTACGTATAATCCTATCTAATAAAAGAGTAATATGCAAATTGACCATCACTCCAACACACAAGATGGCTGCCCCCATGTGGTCAAAGATGGCTGCCCCCATGTGGACACAAGATGGCCACAACAAGATGGCCAGCAAGGGAGGGCAGTTGGGAGGGACCAGGCCTGCAAGGGAGGGCAGTTGGGGGTGATCAGGCCAGCAAGGGAGGGCAGTTGGAAGGGACCAGGCCTGCAAGGGAGGGCAGTTGGGGGTGATCAAGCCTGCAGGGGAGGGAAGTTAGTGGTAACCAGGCTGGCAGAGGAGGGAAGTTGGGGGTGACCGGGTCTGCAGGGAAGGGCAGTTGGGGGGGGACCCAGGCCTGCAGAGGAGAGCAGTTGGGGGGGACCAGGCCTGCAGGGGAGGGCAGTTAGGGGTGACCAGGCCTGCAGGGGAGGGCAGTTAGGGGTGACCAGGCCTGCAGAGGAGGGAAGTTGGGGGCAAACAGGCTGGTAGCGGAGTGGTTAGGGGGTGATCAGGCTGGCAGGCAGAAGCGGTTAGGGGCAATCAGGAAGGCAGGCAGGCGAGCAGTTGGGAACCAGCAGTCTGGATTGTGAGAGGGATGTCCGACTGCCCATTACTGGGATTGGGCCTAAATGGGCAGTCAGACATCCCTCAAGGGGTCCCAGATTGGAGAGGGTGCAGGCTGGGCTGAGGGACACCCCCTCTCCCCCCGTGCATGAATTTTGTGCACCAGGCCTCTAGTTGTCATTATAAAATCCCATTCAATTGAGAAAGATCAGGGTTCTGGAAGTATATCAATGTGTGGTTGGATATGGGCAAGAGTAAGGTGAGGAAGGTTTATGCGCCAGCTGTCTTGTATTCTTTCATGGGATGGTCAGATGTGGCCAAAGAGGGGCCCAGGCAAGGCCCGAGAAAACAAAGTTCCTTATACTCACAGGTCCGAGAGAGACAAAGTCCAGGGGGGCCACAAGGAGGGAGCGCCCAGGAGTGTGCTCAGCCAGGCAGGTGGGGACCTGAGAGAGAAGGAGAGGGAGATGGAGGGAGAAGGTGGAGGGAGAGTGGACCCCCGGGCCAGTGCCATTTATTGGCGGTCAGGGTGAAGTTCACAAGCAAAAGGCATGCGGGATTTCCCTGGTGAATTTGATGTCACTAGGTCACGGTCAGGGCAGAAGAGTGATTTGTGGCAGGGCCCACCTTATCTCGCTGGTGCACCTGGCTATGGAGGTGGGTGCTCACGGCCTGTGGGTGGGGAAGCTGAGGCAGCAGGAATCTGTGAAGCTTTACAACTTTCAATACATAAGCATACAATGGGTTTCATTTCCTAAACTGGGGACAGAAAAATGCATGTATCAAATTTCCTCTCATCTAGAATTTCAACATTCCAGTATACTTAATAATAATTAAACTACTGTAATATCTACTGAAGTAAACTGTTTTACTGTCAATGACTTTTATTTTACTTCTCAAGTTCTATTTAGATTCTTTTCCCAATAGGTTTATTCTTGTTTTACTATCTTGTTTTTTCATCATGATTTCTATTTATTTTTTAATCTCTTTGAAGACTCTTTTACTCTTGGATTGTTCTATCTCAAATCCACAGAGTTCTAATCCATGTTAAATTACTGGGGAAGGCAGGGGTGGGTGGGAAGAGATTAAGGAAAGAACTTCTATGCATACATGTGCATAACCCATGGACAGACAATACTGTGGTGAAGGCCTGGGGCGGGGTGGGGAGCAGCTGAAAGGGGTTGATGCAGGGGGAGAGGACATCTGTAATACTTTCAACAATAAGTTTAATAAAATAAAACAAAAAACAACAAAAATTACTGACTCCAACGCTGGATTGCCTAGGTTTTCATTTGAGGTCTGTAGTTTACACTCTGTGTGACCTTGCCCTCTGCGATGTCTGCATCGCAGTTTCACCTTCGCCAATCAGGATGACACCTGAGGACTGATGTGAAGACTGAGTAGTTCTTATAGTAAGAATAGAGAACCTGAAACAGCCTGTGGCATGCAAGCCTCACTGGAGAGTGTGCAATTATCACAATTTCCAGCCCCCAGGACGGGCTTCCCTTGTTCAGGGTGCCTGGAAATTTCTCTCTTCGTCCTTCTGCAAAACCATTCATTACACAAGTAAAATTGTATCTGAATCGTTAGGTGTTTGTGGTTACAGGCTTTTAGGGTAGCCAGGCCTGGAGTGTTGTTGGATATAGAATCAATTTAATTGGATATTTCTTATAATTATCTGCCAGGTTCCACTAAAATATCTATATTGGAATAAGACTATACAGGTCCATACAACCAAAGAAAATAATTTAAACTCACATAATTGAGGTAACCGCTTTGTATTTTCCAGGGTTATGCAATTTAAAGAAATTACGTTTTTCTTTTTAAATTATATCTGCTTTGGATATATTTTCATAGAAACCAACATAGAATTAAAGTAAAATAAACAAAGATTTTTATGGGTTATATTTTTAAAAAATCTATCTTATCCCTTCCAGTCTATACTTTATTTATATACTAAAAAAAAAAAAAAAGACTAGTTTTGTTTTGTTTTGGTCAAATTCATTTTTAGAGAAATTAATATAAAATTAAAGTAAAATATTTACAATAATAAAATAACAAAGACTTTGCAATAAATATCCTGTCTTATAAATTTGTCAGTAAGCTATTTTAATAAATTCCAGGAGGTTTTATTCCCTCTTTTCTTTTCAATAACAAAAAAAAATTAAGTCCATCCATTTTTGCCATTGTAAGACCCATTATGATTAATTGTTCTCATCAAATCTGGCCAACTCCGGTAATATAAACCATACAGTTTACATACTATGGCACTTTGCAGCAATGAGAGTTTCTCTCCTGAGATTTGAACTGTAGGAAAAAATCATGAGGCTATTAACTACAGAACATAGCATGATTAAAGACCAATCCTCCTTAAAAACTAAAGTTTAATTTTTCACATGGTGTAATTTTAAACTATTTACATCAGTTTCAATATTTCATCTTATATCCCAAAGAGTTGATGAATGATTCAACATCACCAAGGGACAAAAATCTCTTTTCCTCAAGTGCAATACATGCCTGTTTTTCCAGAGATCACTATAAATTGGCCTCAAATTCATCATGCGTTTTTATTTAGCAGATTATTAAACATAATATTCAATTTTGTTTTATGTGTGTGTAAATACACACACACACATACACACACACACACACACACACACACACACACTGCTCTATTAATCTATCATATAGAGAGATATGGGTTTTCTTTTTTCCTTTTGGATTAGTTCAAATTCAGTGTTTATCCTGCAGTTTATCTGTCTATGAATGTTGGCCAGTGTTCACTTACTGAACAGACCTAACCCACTGCTTTTATTCCTGGAATAACATCAGTTCACTGACAGTGTGTAGTATGAGTGACATGCACTAAAGCTATCATACTGACAAGATTACACTCCACCCCATGGGTTGTGTGGGTGGTCAGTGGGTTCTAAATCCCAATCAAAAGTGGAGTGAGAAACATTATCACCATTCACCCTAAATCAAGGGTGACCGACAGCTTTCAAGCCCGGGCAAGCTGACAGAACCCCAGGTGCTTTCTTCTTTATCCCCCACTGGGCAGCTCGACCCACTCAAGACCTGCACCGAACAAAGAACCTTCGGCTCAACCACAGCCCTCAGTTGCATTGAAAGCCAAACCAGCCCCTTTCCCTGGCCCCTCAAGCAATTTTTGGACCTGAGTGGGAGCTCCCCTGCTCTCCCCATAAAACCTCATTAGGCAAGTAATAACCTTTGATGCCCTCTTGAGTCAACTGTGGCATCATCAGTCTCAACATCTGGACAAATTCTGGTTAGAAGTCCTCCCAATATTTTCAAAGTGTCCACATTATTTAATGAGAAGGCAAATCAAAGGGAAGATGTGATTTTAAGGAGAAAGGAATTAATCTAGTTTGGTCACAGTGGTTCTAAAGTGGTTGGGGTTATACAGTTGGGTATGTCATGTATACAGTTGGCCATCGGACTGAAGATCAGGAGTGAGTCTGGGCAGGTGGCAGTTTGAAATCGTGAGCATAGGCATAGTTATCAAGGGCCTGGAGAGGGTGCGGTTACCCAGGAGGGTGAATGGAGTGAGAAGCAAAGAAAGCTGAGCTCATTGCTTCTGCTCGACTCCAGGTCTGTATTATTTAATGCTCCTTCTGCTCTTTATTCAATAAAGTTTATTGTGTCTCCTTGATGCATTATTCTCGGTCATGTATTCAACCTGTATTGAGCTTGTCCTAACTTCAACCTAAGTTGAAGTCAAAGATTAATGATTTGTTTCTACATAAAATTGCAATTTAACTTCAGCAGGGAGAGAAAGAACGATGCTAAAAAAAATATTGATTATGACAGGTGAAAGTTTATCATTGTGTTGACAAGATAAAAAACTACTCAATAATTTGCGTTTGGTTGGGGTTTACAATCAATGGAGGATACCAAACAAGCTAGACCTGCTAGAGTCAGATATTTAAGGCTGTTTTCAATGGCTCCTTCTTAATCAGGTTTAAAAGTACATATTATTATTCAAAAATAGCTGGGATAAATTCTAATGATCTTTATCTTTTAGGTCAATCTCTAAATACCCTGGTGTCCACATCATAACCAAGACAAGAAAATAAAAATTTCAGGGTTGGGGCCTGGCATCAGTAATTTTAAATCCCCCGTATGATTACAATCTGCAACCAAGGTTCAGAAACATCACTGTAGGTGAATTGATTGACATTAGTAAAAATGAGCAATATTTAGGTTTTAACCTTTTAATTTATCCTACATCTTGTTTCAGAATGGATTTAGTGTATTGCATATGGCTATACTGATTACAATATCACTGCTATCTTATCAACCAATTAGACCTTTATTGACCCCCAAAAGTAGGTCTTCGTATCGCTATGTTGTAGCTAAGAAAATGGGGACTGAAAAGGGTCAAGTAATTTTCCCCAAAATGCACAACTAGTGACTAATGAAGGAGTAATCTAAAACCAAGTTTGTCTGTTTACTTTATAAGTTAATTCAGCATAGCTCAGAGTCACAGGTTAGGAATTCAGGATTTTGAATATTTTGTTCGTAAAGTACTCTAAAAATTTGCCATATTCAGTGTCCTTGTCTCTCAAAAAATGCATGTTAGGCAGCATTAAATTGTAGAATGTAGAATTAAATAAAAATTTTGTTTAGAGGTGTTTGTGGAAAAGTGACTAATAGCCTAGGAATTTTATCATAAGGGTCACTGTCTTTATCTTCAAGTTCAAATCCAAATATTTCTGCCAGACAACCATGAGCATTGAACACTCTATTATAATGTCTTTCCATATCTGTATCTTCTATTTCTGAAAAATAATCATAGCATTAGACAATTTCAGATGTAATATCCGACCTCTTATAAGAACAGGGTTGACATTTCCGTTATTCTCCACTTACTCGTAGGAAATCCCCAGAGTTCCTTTTTTATGAAATAGCTACAAAAATATTTAGGTCAACTGCCATCAAAACATCATCTGTTCAATTTTTGTTAGTCAGTTATAGGGCCCTTAAATTCTCTAAACTCAGGGATCATTTTCTAAGGAAAGACCAAGCTCTTCCTGGAAAATTTTCAGAAGAGAATTAGCCATAATGGTTTAGTGTGGACTAACATGATTCATTTGCTAAACTGGGTTTATAATTTTGTGTCATTATAAAAGCTTCTTAAACTTATAAAATCACTTGGAAAACAAGAAGAATGAGAAAATACTATAAATACACATTCCAAATAATTAGATTTTGGCTTAAAATATGGTCAATTCGCTATTTCTAATATTAAGAATGATTTAAACTCAGGGGCATATATTTCTTTAGCTTATACAATAAATATGTTGTAAATAATTTTTTTCATAAATAACCTTTCACTCCACAGTTGAGTATGAGAGGTAAAGATGGTACACTAAAAGTGTTTGACACTGTTTAAATTAAGAAAGTATTTTCTTATAAATTTTAAATGCTATCATTCCAAATTTCTTCTCAATATTTAAAATATCTTCATATATAAAACCTAAAAAACATTACACAGGGGTCCTCAAACTTTTTAAACAGGGGGCCAGTTCACTGTCCCTCAGACCATTGGAGGGCTGGACTATAGTTTAAAAAAAAAAACTATGAACAAATTCCTATGCACACTGCACATATCTTATTTTGAAGTAAAAAAAACAAAACGACAAAAACACCTGCATGTGGCCCACGGGCCGTAGTTTGAGGATGCCTGATCTAGAAGTTAATAAATTTAAAACCACAGGATGTACTGCGTGAAGAGCCTTATTGAATTATTATTTCCATTTTCAAGTCTTTTTTAAATTCGGTGTATTGGGATAGCATTGGTTAATAACATATACATTTCAAGTGTGCAACTTTATAACATCTGTGTACTCATTGTGTGCTCACCACCTGAAATCTAGTCTCCTGCCATCACCACCCTAGTATGTTTGACCCCTTTGCCTTTTTGCCAACCAAACAAATACATATAGGTGATGATGGAATACTCTAAATTATGAAGTCAATGCTTACTATGACAAAGTCTTTGAGGGCTCATCCTGATTGGTCTAAGAGTAATCCCATCTGTTAGCTAGTGATTGGTCCAGGAACCTAGGCCAAACCAATTGGTGCATAGAATCACCTGGACAGGTGAATTGGTTCAGATATTGAGAGGAGTCTCTGGAAGAGAAGAAGCAGTTGAGAAGCACCTGTTAAATGAATGGGTATGGTACCAGGTTTATCCCTGATGTGACATGGATTTCTGGAAATAAAGTTGTTCATTCTTCATAATGAGCATCTATAAAAATAGTGGCAATCCTTCTTTCTATAAAACTTTTTGTGCGTGGAAATGAGTATTAGAAATTGTATAGCCATCTTCTACCAGTCTATAGGTGTTGTCAACACAGAGAGAAAATCTCAGAGAAATTAAGTTGGAGACTTGACTGAACCATGAATGATGGTCTCCAATCAGTGAACAATTCAGTCATATCCCTCTATTATTTCAGACAATTTATGTTAGATTTTTCTTGTGTCCACAAGCATAAATTTTAGATATAATCTCACTGTGTTTATGTAGTCTGGCTTGGCATGAAATATGAGTCAAATGTATTTCCCTGAGCAATTAATAGATTGCTGTTGTAGAGAACACACCTGATAGTAACTTGATTATTTTTCTTCATTAACTATAGTATGTTTTTTCATATTTAACAATATAATATTTTGCCCGTACATTTTGGTTTCTCCATATCAACTTTCCCCAGGATGTGTGTCCTTTCATGTGTAGACATATACAAGTAATATTTTAAGTTTAGAAAATTTTCTTCTAGTCTACATCTAAATTTTTGTTTATTTTGTTCTCAATTATTTAGATATTAGGTATCCTTTTCCTAATGTAGTTACAAAGTTTCTAATCCCTTTAAACTCACAATGTAATAAAGTATAAGCTAATAACAAATATGGAAAACAAAAACACAGTTATCTGAGAATTCAAATCTCCTTAAAACAACTCTTGGAAAAAATAAGGTCAAAATGTAAAATATTTAAAAGATATCAATAGCAATAACAAGTATATAGCAGAATCCATGGGTTACTCAAAAGTAGAATAGACCATTCAGAACCTTAAGTATACATTTAGCCCAAGAGATTGAAAATAATAAGAAGAAAAACCTAAATGAAAAATTTAGAAAATAGGAAAAAACTGAACTTAAGCAATGATGAAAGACTATATCATGACAAATAAAAGTATTTATTATTGAATAAAAACAGAATAGTAATAAGCTAAAATTCTACAAATAAGTAAAAGCAACAGTTTGTTCTCTTAGAAAAGCAATGATAATGTACATACTACAGAGGTCAACCTAATCAAGAAAAAAAAGTAGAAATGTTATAATGGGTAATCAAAGATGCAGAGTAAGGAAATGAATTATGAAATACTATTTTACATAATTTTATGAAAAAGGTTTGAAAACCTGGATGAAGTTGAAGATCAAGCAAAATATTAATAATCATGGTGAAAGTCTAAATGTCTCAACTTGTCAAAGATCAAAACAATGAATTCTATCAAATCCCCATCTTTAAAAGAGGATGCCCATTTTATTCCCTTTTTTATTTCATCATGCCAGAACATGAAATGGAAAGAAATCTTCCAAATTCTTTTTATAAAGGCATTGTACTACCTCTATTAAGCCTTGTAAAAGATAATTTAAGGGAAAACTGTGTTTTGTCTATCATAGTTCCATTAGAAGAGAAAAGTCAGTACGAATTGAGGAGCAAAGAAGTCATTATCTATATTAGACTTATCACAGGGGGAAAGCTGGGTGGAGGGGAATTGAAAGTGGAAAAGGGTTGGAAGATTAGAGGAGCCTGGGAGGGAGCCGTGGGAGGTGGCTGGCTGAGCCCCGGGAGCTAGGCCCTGGGTCTGGGAGGGATGGCAGTGACTGTGAGCAGTAGGGCTAGCATCAAGGAAGAGCTGGATGCCAAGCTGCAGAGAAGACAGGAAGACAAGCTGCAGCCCACCAGGGAGCCCGTGTCTCTCCTTTACCTCAGCTAACCACGAGGATCTTCAACGCGAAGGCCTTTGCTTCGCTTCTGCCTCCCAGCTCTCAGAAACGTTCCTCTTTTGGACTGTTCTCCCTAAGAACAGTACAAGGAAGGAAAAGAATTGGCCGACACACACACACACACACACACACACACACACACACGTACGTACGCACACATTCAAAATATAGTAAAAAACACTCAACTACTATAGTCCTCACTGAAACTGGTCAAAGGGTAGTAAACTGACCTTGATTCCCACTTTCTACTATTCATACAAAATAACAATAATAGCCAGCTTATATCACATAGGACTATATATAGATGTTATTCATTTTTCTTAACATCATCATTTAAACATAATTGAGGTGATAATTCATTTGTTTTTCTTATTACACAATTCCATTGCTCTTAATAGTGGTTGAATAACGGCCCTTCAAGTTAATACACTATGATGATATCATTCTATGTTCTAATATGTTTAAGTTTCTATAACTGATCTTGAACTTCTGGACTCCAGAGCTGTGAGAAAACACATTTCTGTTGGTTAAGCCACCCAGGCTCTCGTGTGTGTGTTTTTATGATGGCCTGAGGGGATTAATAAAATAATCTATTAAAATCCATAAGTACACAGAGTATGTGTAAAGGGCCGAAATAGACAGCAAAGTCTTTAAAAAGAAGAAGAATGTGGTAGGGCTCGCCCAACCAGATCGGAAGACGTGTGATAAAGCTAAGCTCACACAACCAGGAGTTATTTCTGTGCTTTGAGGGGAAGTTCTCCAAAGGACTGCAATGATCTCTGGAAGGAGAATGACTGATGAGAGAGTTTTCCAACCACTGTCTCCCTAGGTCCCTTCGCACACATCGCAAAACGGGTTGAAAACACCAACAAAAACCAAAGCAGACTCTGAGTCAGCACCGTGTGATAGATTTTAGTACTCATGAAAATTAGAGAAATGCTTTCACCGTCAGAGTTCACATTCATCACCCGATGCTTCTGCCTAGATTCCCTTTCACTGAACGAAATCACCACCCACTGACTTGGTACTTGAATCCTGTAAAGACCTTTGAAAATTATCTTTTCTCTAGATGTCCTTAGCCAATGCTTTCCTGTTCCATTTCTTCCCTCTCACTACATAAATCAATCCCTCTAGACTCTTAATTGTATTTGCTGTTCGTTTTTGAATTCCAGTTCCTCCGAGTTCTGTAACATAGAGAAAGAGGACAGGACATAATCTCAAAGGGGATTCCAGTCCATCCTTTCTTGTTTAATAATATTATGTGGCCACCAAGATGGATTTTAGCTTCCCCTGCGATTGTCAGTGTCCAGTCTCATCTGATTTATTGTCTAGCATCCTCTCCCCTCTGTTCTGTTCGGCTTGACTGCTTTCCAGTTGCCTCTCTCCCACTGAATATCTGTTTCTGATTAGACACACTCCCTCTGATTATTTCAAAATCTCATTTTCTTTCTTTTTTTCACCACATCGCAAACTTATGTAGGGCTTTGTCCACTCGTTTTCCCTCTGGATGGATGGGTGCTCAGTGCACCTGTATATTGAGAACCCTCTGCACATTTTATTAATGCTTCATCAACTCCAGATATCCTGTGAAGATATTTAAATGAGACGGAGCATGAAGCAGATCACCACATGCAGAGTCATTCTCAGTCATCCTCCTTCTCTTGGTCTGCTGTTTGCCAGCATTCAATCACTTCATAATTTCAAGTCATTCTGACATAACTTGCAAGACTACGAGACTACCAAATTCTCACCCCTCTCCTGTTTAATTTTGTTGTTGTTAATCCTAACCCCAGGATATTTTTTCTATTGACTTTTAGAGACAGTGGAAGGGAGGGGGGAGAAAGAGGGAGAAAAAAAAGAGAGAGAGAGAGAGAGAGAGAGAGAGAGAGAGAGAGCATTGATGTGAGAGAAACACATCAATTGGTTGACTCCTGCATGGGCCCTGGTCCTAGGATGGAACCTGCAACCCAGGAACTTGCCCTTGACCAGGAATTGAACCTGCAACCCTTCAGTGTGTGAGCATATGCTCTAACCACCGAACAATGCAGGCCAGGGCTCTCCTGTTTAATTTTTGATGTAGTCATTTACCCCTAGGACTTCTATCTGTGAATTTTGCAGTTTATCCAAATAAACTTTGGTCCATAATGGTTTGTTTAATAAATATCACTAAGCTTCTGATTATATTTCTGACTATTAAGCTGGCTTCTACTGAAGCCTGGTGGATTAGGCCATTCTGAAATAGAAAGCATTCCGTAGAGAGTCAAAGTAATCAATGGGAAATGTCAAAGCTCCAACACCAATATTTCCACATAATCCAGCCAACCCTCGATTTGGAGATTAATCTGAAGGCATTGCTATATTTTCCCCATAGAACTCTGAAAACTCTCCTTTTCACAGCAATGAGTTAAACACATAAAAATAAATATCTAGACTGTATCACTGCTCTGGACAGAATTTCAACGGGTATGTAGTTCAGGTTACTGTCTTGAGAGAGAACCTTACTTACCCTTTTCACCAAATCACGTGGACATTTTTGTAGGGCTTACCATCGCTAGGCAGAGTTGTTTTCGGAGAGTTAAAAGGAAAAACAAAAATAAATATTCTATCCTTTAGGGATTCACAATCCACCCTGAGTGATCACAGCAGCTCGGAGTCCATAGGAAACATAATAAAACCAAGACCAAATGTCGCCTGTCTTAGAGATACGGAGGGTAAGACAAAAGCTAAGGAACAATAACCTGGAAGTTGTTTGTCATAAAACACACTTTCCCAGTTGAATATGTAAAACGGGAAATGTCCTGCTTCTCAGGCTTGAGAATGTGTTTAATGCTACAATATGGAAAAGGACAACAGGGTTCAATCACTGCTGCTTTTCTTAGCATGTCATTGACTCTCACAAGGCTGGTGAAATAAATAGCCTCTTTCATCAGAGAAGTAGCCACATACAAACACACAAAATACTGCACACACTTCTAGGAAACCCTTGTATAGTAGTCTCCTATGCCTGACATATCAAATGACCACAAATGTAGTGGCTTAAAACCACACAAACATATTATTTATAGTCCTGGGTGCAGAAGTCCAGCCCAAATCTCACTGGATGAACACCAGGTGTGAGCAAAGCTGTGTCCCTCTCTGTAGCCCTGGAGAGTCCATTTCCTTGCTCAGCTAGGTGTTGGCAGGACTCCGTTCCATGGGATTGTAGGACTGAAGTTTCTGATTCCTTGCTGGCTGTCACCTGGGAAACACCCTCATCTATAGTCCTCTTTCTGGTCCTTGCATGCAGTCCCTTACATTTTAGAACCACAAGGAGACACAAATCCTTCTCTTGCTCCCATCTCACTGACACCTGCCTTCCTCTTCCACAATTAGGCGCTTAAGTGATGGACTGAACCCACTTGATTGATCCAAGATAATCACAGCATTGTAAGGTCCATACCTTTAATCACATATGCACAGTCCCTTTTGCGGTGCAATATAACACATTCACAGATTCCCAGGACTGGGGTATGGACATCCTTTGGGAAGAAAGGTGTCATTCTGGTTATACTACCTTTTGATCTAGACCCTAGCTATAATCTGAGATTCACAAAGGAATCTAGGTTAAAAGCCTTGAATTACTTGATTATTTTCTCCCCACCATGTCCAGTTTTTGTTCATTCTGAAGAATTCCTTGATCACCGATATTTATGGTATTTCTTTTGGGGGGAATTTCTTAAAAGAAAATTTCTACATTTCACTCACTAATTACATTATCAATTTTATCATGACATTAAAATTACATAGATAGTTGTTTGAATAAAATTTTCTCAATATATGTCACACAACATTTTGATACCACCATACTGGTGCGTGCTAGAGACAATTTGTCATATACAACAAATAAACTATATTTTCCATGTTCAAAACACGTACTGGTGATTGTAGATACTAATATTGCTGCAGTCCTGGGCCTGGGTCCTGCCCCACACTGTCCTCTCCCGCCTCCCCCACCCCTGAGAATTCTCACTGCTTCTTGTTGTAAAGTAACAGAGGCAAGAGATAATACTGCTGTGAACCATGGTTCAGCTTTAGATCCTCCTCCCCAGTAGTGGCCCAGACTTCACCATTTCCCCATCACTGCCCCGCTCCATTCCTGAGCACCCTTCATCCCTGACCCAATGGGAAAGGGTCTGTGCTTTATGAAAATGTACAAGCGCTTAAAATACCAAGCATTCCCTGTGTCTTTTCAAAAATAGTCTTAGTAAATAATTTAAATGAGCTTAAAGAATATACACAGAGTGACAAACATGCATTGGCACAAACATCTGTTTAGATAGTTTATAAAGGACCAGTCACTGTCCTGTCAGATGGAACTACTTAGTTCGAGGAGCTCTTCACTGCGAATGAAACCTGGAGTGGATTATCCAAATATGCACACAGCCACTGTGGGTGTCCAGTGGAGGAATTCTGATAGAGCGTCACGATTCACATGTAAATGAGGAAAAGCATTTTAGAGGTGCAAATGGGTGATCATTTAGTGAAAAGTTCAAAGATTAAAAATAACATGAAAAAAAAAAAAAAAAAACAACACACCACAATCCTTCAATAGGCAAAAATATTTCACAATTTTGGAGAGATTAGAAGTAAATATAGCCCAGCTCTTCTAATATCTTTCATTTTGACAATAGCAAAGACAAGGGGGAGGGGAAGATGAAGTCCAGAGGTGGTGAGAGCAACAGAGAGCTTAGGTAGGGACATGATAGGAAGGGCAAAAGATGTCTCCCGTGAGTATGAAGTGGAAATAAAAGAAAGTGTCTGCGTATTTATTCAACTCTCCGTGGGGTTGCATCAAAATAATAGTGACATCAAAATGTATCACTTTACTTTGTCTTTTTTCCGTCTATTTTTCATTTTGGAGGGTAGAGCATGCAAAGTAAAAACCCTATTTGGATACACTCAGGAAGGATGCGTGTCTACATGCTCTACTTTCCTTCATCTTTGACTGCAACTGTGTGGTGGCTACTTGTCTTGAACGACACCTGAAGTCCTTCTTTAAAATTTGATCTTAATACAGGCAACAGACGTTCCCTCTGAGAATGAAAGTGCCACATTATAAAAGAAACTAGAGGCTCGATGCACGAAATTTGTGCACAGGGAGGGGGGGAGGGGGGCCCTCAGTCCAGCCTGAACCCTCTCCAATCTGGGACCCTTCAGGGGATGTCTGACTGCTGGTTTAAGCCCAATCCCCTGGGCCTAAACCAACAGTCAGACATCCCTCTCACAATCTGGGACTGCTGGCTCCTAACCACTCTGACTGCCAGCCTGATAGCCCCCTAACCACTCCCCTGCTGGCTTTATTGATGCCTAAATGATCCCCTGCTGGCATGATCATCCCCAACTGCCCTCCCCTGCCAGCCCGATTGCCTCCAACTGCCTTCCCCTGCTGGCCTGATCGCCCCCAACTGCCTTCCCCTGTGGGGCTGAGGGGACTGGGGAACTCTGGCTGGATGAGGTGGGCCTGAGGGGACTGGGGGACTGAGGCTGGATGAGGTGGTGCTGAGAGGACTGGGTGCTGCCATCTTGTGGCTGTGGGTGCTGCCATCTTTGTGAGGGTGTGACAGTCAATTAGCATATTACCTCTTATTTATATAGGATAAGTGGGGTATACTTTTCAACTATACCTGTGGCACAGACATCTATATGTCATCTGCACCTAGGCTGTGTGCTCTAAATTATCGATGCCTGGTGCTGAAGTCTCAGGAAGACATGAGTGGTTCAAACCGTGCCTCTGTCTTATGCCAGGTCCTCTTTTCATTCTCTGTCCTGCAGACTCATGGCAGAGCCCTGGGCGTTCACAAGGCACTCTGTTACCGGAGCTTATGAATCAACGCTAATGAACAACCAAGATCTGTAAGCTACAATTCATATGACAATCCCCAATTTAGGGGCTTTTACATGTAGGTTTTTTTTTTTTAAATGTTTGGCATACTTAATCATTCCTTACATGCTACTTTAACTTGTAACTATCATTTTTAATGAAAACAGTAAAAGAATACTAATGCATACATTAAGAAAACTCTAAAATATACAAAAGAAGAAGATCCTTTATTACTACCAACCAAGACATAAAGACTAAGATTTTTGTGTGTCATTTCCATGCATTGTCTGTGCCTACCATGTCTAATAATGCAACAAATAAATAAGGTGAGGTTTTAACATTACAATGCTCTATAATTCCTGAAGGTTCTTCAAACCTTTAAAATGTTGAATTTCTTTTTTAAATGTGGTACCCCAACATGGCTGATTATCTATTTGTCAGCAGTATGAAGGAACAATCTCTATCCTTCTCAGTTGTAATTCATATAACTTCACTGGCATCTCCTATATTTAAAATAGCTGATTTCCCCCCTTTAGTGGCAAAAATGGTTATTTCTGTTTTCTTTACCCTCAAAAAGATTATCATTTCACATGAGCTTGAGATACAACTGTAACTTTGTAGTGCAATTTATATTACCAGTACTTAAGTTTAGCAAAATAAAATTCTCAAGGACATAACTCACCTTTAATTAAATATTTCAAAATATATGGCAAACTCAAATGGTCAAATAAGATGATGCGATCTGGCATCTGCACAGGTGTTTGCAGCTAAATATGGATTAGATCTGGGGTAGAGGCAAAGCCACTTCTGTCTCTATTAATGAAACAGAAAATTTGAAACTGGAGGTTTGGCTCCTGTTCTTTCCTGCTGCTAACTCACCAGATGGTACCTGGGATTTGGATTCTCTCTCTACAGAATGTGATGAACACTGAGGTGTCTGATAATTTTGTGATTTTGCAAGTCTCTTGTCATCTTGTCTCCAAGGTAACCCAGAAGGATCTTTGAAAGTTGTCCTGCAGAGGGCAAAAGAATAATTCTAATTTATATTAAAAAGAGGGTTGATATAAATCTATCCTGTATATGATAGTGACTGAAATATTTACTGATTCCAACAAAGTGTGGATGCTCATTTAAAGTTCACATCTACTAGCTATTCCCACCATGCATGTGCTCATGTACACACACACACACAACCACACACACAAACACACATTCATGGGTTTCAGTGATTAGTACACAATGTCTACATGTGTTGGTGGTCGGCTCACTCTACCAAGTCATAAGGATATTTCTGGCATTTCTGAAATTTTAATTTTATAATGGAGCTCTTCCTGTTTCCTCAAGAGTTCTCTGAATTTTCTAGTTTGAATATGTTCCCTTACATGGCAAAAGGGAGTTTGTAGATATGATTAAGTTAAGGATCGTGGGATCAGGAAATCACCCTGGATTCTCCAGGTGGGCCCGATATAATCATGAGGGTCTTATTATAAGAAGCAGGCAGCAGGGTTAGAGTGAGAGAAGGTGACATGATGACAGAGATGGAGGGAGAAGAGGCTGTGTGACAGCGGAAGCAGATGTTGGAGTGATACAGGGCCCTGGGCCAAGCCACATGGCAGCACTGAGAAGCTGGAAAGGCAAAGAGCAGATTCTCCCGAGAGCATTCCCAGGCTGCCCTGTTGACAACTTCATTTTAGCTCAACGAAACCTGCCTCAGACTTCCAGTCTTTAGAACTCTGGTCTATTTGCATTGTTTGCATTAATTTTGTAGTAATTTGTTAAGGCGGCAAAAGGAAATGAATAGGCCTATCATTGGTATCTGCCAGGTTAACTGTCCAGTTTTATCAGATGAGGACCCCAGTGACTCAGTGTCCCCCTACACATCTTATCCAGTGGAAGTCTCAAACAGGCGATTGACGTGTCCTTGTTTGGGATGCCTATTTGTTCCCCAACACTCTGCACATTAATTTGCCTTCATAGAGCACATGCAGTGAATTGGTTTTGTATTGACTTTCAACAGATCAAATTGTGACTATATCTTTTTACCCTCCCACTAGGTGAAACTGGTGACTACAATCCCAAAGAATGTGCCTTTTGCTAGGAGATACCTGTTTACCACAATAACATTTGGACACTTTAGCAAATGATAAAAGTCTTTGGTCACTTTAGCAAAACACATTTTCAACACATGTGTAAATCCTACCTAATAAAAGAGTAATATGCAAATTAACCATACCTTCTCTATACCCACCAGCCACGCCCACCAGCCAATCAGAGTGAGTATGCAAATAAACCCAACCAAGATGGCTACAGCCACAGAGAGCAGGAGGGAGGCTTGGGTTTCCCAGGCAACAGAGGAAGCCAAGCTTTCTGCCTGCCCTTGCCTGCCTAAGCCTCCACTCAAGGCTACGAAGTTTCAGTTATAGAAGGTAAACAAATCCAAACAGAAATGGCGGCAGCCACGGAGCTGGAAAGAGCAGGAGGCTAGGGTTGAAGGAGGAAGTCAAGCTTCTGCAGCCCTGGCCGGCCTAGGCCTCCACTCCAGGCTACAGAGTTTCAATTATAGAAGGTAAATAAACCCTAAACCAGTGATGGCGAACCTATGACACGCGTGTCAGCACTGACCCGCGTAGCCATTTCTGATGACACGTAGCTGCTGAGGTGGCCACATGCTGAGGATGAAACATTTGCTGCTCCTGAGGATGAAACATTTGCGAAATAATGTTTTTTCCTCAATGTGACACACTACCCGAGTTATGCTCAGTTTTTTAGCGAAGTCTGACACACCAAGCTCAAAAGGTTGCCCATCACTGCCCTAAACAGAAATGGCTGCTGCCCTGGAGCGAGCAGAAGGCTTGGCTCTGCTCCAGGCTACAAAGTTTCAATTGTAGAAGGTAAATAAATTCCAGATAACAGGGCCTCCACTTGGGTCACCAGAGGGCGTGGCTGGCCTGCAAACCACTACAGGCCCCTCGCTCAGGCCGCCCCACACCCCAAGGGAACCCCCACCCTGATCCGGGAGACCCTTCAGGGCAAACCAGCTGGCCCCCACCCCTGTACCAGGCCTCTATCCTATCTAATAAAAGAGTAATATGCAGATTGATCATCACTGCAACACACAAGATCAAGATAGCTGCCCCCATGTGGTGAAAGATCCCGCCCTCATGTAGACACAAGATGGCCACCAGAAGATGGCCAGCCCGGGAGGACAGTTGGGAGGTACCAGGCCTGCAAGGGAGGGCAGTTGAGAGGGACCAGGCCTGCAAGGGAGGGCAGTTGGAGGTGATAAACCTGCAGGGGAGGGCAGTTAGGGGTGACCAGACCGGCAGAGGAAGGAAATTGGGGGCAAACAGGCTGGCAGGGGAGCAGTTAGGCATCAATCAGGCTGGCAGCGGAGTGGTTAGGGGGTGATCAGGCTGGCAGGCAGAAGTGGTTAGGGGCAATCAGGAAGGCAGGCAGGTGAGTAGTTGGGAACCAGCAGTCCTGGATTGTGAGAGGGATTTCCGACTGCCCGTTTAGGCCAGATCCCGATCGAGGGGTCCCAGATTGAGAGGGTGCAGGCTGGGTTGAGGGACACCTCCCCTCTGTGCACGAATTTCGTGCACCAGGCCTCTAATATATATGTGTGTGTGTGTGTGTGTGTGTGTGTGTGTGTGTGTGTAGATATATGTGTGTGTATAGATATATATATGCATATATACATGTGTTTACAAAAGCTTATATATTTTAATGTATATAATACTTTTGCCTTTCTATATTTTAATCTTGATCACAGAAGTTTACACATATAGTGTTCAAATGGCTATAGAAAATATTTTGTCAACTTGATAAATCAACTTATTAATCCATCTTCTCCTACATAGAGATTACTATACTAAACACAGCAGGGAAAACTACAGCATTTATAGTCCCTGCCTCAAACGAATAAGTGAATGTTGGTAAAATGGGAGGGCACCGTCTTGAACACCGTAAAACTTTGATACAATATTGACAAAATTATTGAAAACTCTATGTTAAATATAATGTTAGATCAGTAATACCTGACCTTTGGTTTCCAATATGCCAATGAGATGTGTATGATAACTCACAAAAGGATCAAAACCGGAAATACTAGTTTAAATAAAAAAGAAACCTCAGGCCTGAATCTTCATTGATTGCTCTCAGTATGGATGGATGGACTTAAAGGAAGGGTTTTGGGAGAACCACTTCACATCCCCCACCTTCTGAAATAGAATAGGAGAGAGATCCTACAAGAGGACGCAGCAAACGCTGACTCGCTCTGGGTACACTCCTGCCTCTCGGAACCAGGGCAGTGCTTCCCAAGAGGCAGGCAGCTGCCTTTGAGCTGAACAGAACAGCATAAAACCAATGCCTCATCCTTTGTCAAAGAAAGAAAAACTTACATACAGTATGTAAATTTCTACGCCATTTAGAGGGAAGTCTCAGTACCTGGCATCAATGGCAAGAGAAAGGGACAGGTGGGAACATGGCCCCTTTGGCCCTGTAGTCAACTAATGAGAAGTGGGACACAGGGGACATGTCCTTGCCAATATTGCGTTGGATGGAGCCCATGGCATGTCTTCCTTAGGAGAGCCACCCCTCTCAGCGGATGATCTGTCCTCAGTCCAGAAGCCTTTCACAGATGAATGAATACTTGGTACCAAAAAAAAGCTCAGCTATTGTAATATTTTGACCTAAAATTAGAAGAACATACCCGAAAAAAAGTTGAGTGTTGACCTTTAAAAAAGTTGCAAGGTTACTCATGTTCTAAATTCCAGAAGCAGAGTATCATAATCAGAGAACAGCCCGGAAGGCAGAGAGAGAGGTAAGGATGATGTCCAAATACAAAAAGCAGTCAAGAAAGAATAAAGCAAAAAACAATCAAAATCCATGTTAGGGTGCATTAAAGGGTAAAATTGCCACCAGAGTAAGTTAAGAGAAACAGGTTGTGGCAGGGTAAACCACAGAAAAATCATCCACCATAAAAAATAAAAGCCAGCCCAGCCAGTGTGGCTCAATGGTTGAGTGTCGACCTATGAACCAGGAGGTCAGGGTTCAATTCTCAGTCAGGGCACATGCCTGGGTTGCAGGCTCGAGGGGGCGTGCAGGAGGCAGTCGCTCAAGGATGCTCTCTCATCATTGATGTTTCTATCTTTCTCTCCCTCTCCCTTCTTCTCTGAAATCAATAAAAATATATTTTAAAAAACAAAAGGCCAAAAAATAAAATAGTAAGAAAGATAATTAAGTAAAGTATGGATGCTCACAAGGATGGAGCCAGAACAGAAGCCGATGGGCAGTAACAGAAAGATGCGATTCTAAGACCTATTGTTAGCATCTTCGCCCGCCCCGATTCAGGAGCCTGTTCCGGGGCAGCTCTGCCAGGCACGCCTGTAGCTGTAAACAGAGCTTCCTGGATTGGTCTACAATTTGGCACCGGCACAGACGTTTCCTTAACCAAGAGAAAATGAAAGGAACACCCTCCTTTTCCTCTGAGTTACCATGTTTTCTTTTCTCTGATCCTGGCAGTTGGTCAGATCCTTATGCCTACCACCCACCACATGTTGGACGGCCTTCCAAAATACATGCCACTTCTCTCCTTTGTGCCACTGTGTGTGGGTTGACGCGTCATGCCACGCCAGTCTCCTCGAAAGCGCCATTGCTACAGCCACCAGCCTGTCCCACGGCCCCTCAAACACGCTGCACGTGGAACTGAAACCTTCCAGCAGTTGCTTTCCACCCGGTACATGGTGGGGGTAACACTATCATTGGTAATCTTACTTATAAATCATTCTTGTTAAAAAGAAACCTAGAAAGAGGAGGCCAATTAGGCGATGAAGGAACTTCTTGTGTTTCTTACATTTCATCATCGTCCTTTGAATACTAGAAGACCATGGCATTCTACGTTTACAGTTTCCAGCAATTATATTATATTATTTGACATAGTGAAAAAGAGAGAGAAAGAGAAAAGGAAACAAATGCTCTGTGTAAGGTCAAGAGTTACCACTTCTGTGGCTTAGGCAATAATATGTTCACACTGCTAATTGCAGCCGACATTGTCACACACGTTAGTTTGAAGTGTGTTTCTCCAGTTTCCTGATTAATCTTTTACATTTCTAAAACTAATTTAATAGGGTTCACATTTCACTTACAAGGCTACCCTGACCTGTCTTAGGCTATTTCTTTGTACTTAAATCCTATGAATATAAATAAAACTAATGAAAACTGAATTGTGTATACATCTTGTAAAATAATGGGACTTTTTTTTTTTATCCTTTAAATAAGATGGCTTGAATCTGATATCTGAACCTAAGTCTCCACAGCTTCTTCATGAGATTCAGAAATAGATATGGATTGGTTTCTCCAACACCCAGACTCAAAGAGTCAATATGTAATACTAGCTTTTCTAACAGAGGGATAATTGGTTTATTCATTTGTCTGAAAATTTTAAATTAAAAATTAACTGCAGCAATGAATAACTAACTTAGTTATTGTGTAATCGGAGTCAGAATATCTAGGACCCCCTTCCCCTTCACTGTTCTTTTTTATTTTCAATGATTATTATTTTTTAATTTAAATTCTTTATTGTTTAAACTATTACATAAGTCTCCTTTTCCCCCATTGTTGATGTTTTGTTTAACCATATGAGTTCTAAATATATTCCCAAAATCATCGGAGTAAAAGCAATAATGTACTATTAGCAATATTTAATCAACATTTCTCCAAATCAATTTCCTAATGACCTTCTGCCTTCTGGTGATCTCTACTCAGCATACAGTAATGTCAGCATACTTATGGTAAAATCACAAGAAATTAGACTAAAGATGACTATATAAAGTGCAAGATGGAGTGAGTGTGGGAAGAATAGTTGGAATTAGGTGGGGAATGACATTACAGCTGCTTTTCTAGGTTCTGACAAATGTGAAATTATTTCTTGTTCAAGTCTTTCTTATCCCTGGTGATTAAGGCTTCCCAGGGCGGCTGTCCTCTGGAGAGCGTTACACACACTTCTGAAAGCAACAGTCCAAATGCCTATTTACCCCACCGATGGCACCGAAGCCCCGTGATGACCAGACCTGGCTTGACAGCTTGACTACCCAGGAAAATAAACAGTCCCGGTGTTTCAGGAGGTTTTTAGAGGTTTCCAACATGCTTTCCGTACAAGCCCTGTTCTTTGTAGACGTGTTTGAAATATATTCGCAAACTTGAAGCTATCTTGAAAAAAATAAAACATGTAGAATCTTTCCTGGAAGCTCTTCGCATCAAGTCTGCTTTCTGTGTGAGAAGCTACCAACAATGCTTTCATGTGGAAATGAACGGACTGAGAGCCAGTGTTACACAGGACTTCCGCTAGATTCACTGCACAGGGAGTTAGAGCAAGCAAGTCTCCAAGCCACGTGAGGTTTCAGAGAGAGGGGGGCTTAGGATTTTGCTTTCAGGAAGCTCAACTTCATTCAAAGAGCAGTTCAATTGTTTCTCCGCTGACTGTCCCCTGTGTGGGGACATTGTCTTCAACCTTTAACTGCTGTAGACATCAGCTCTAAGTCAGTGAACGAAGTCAAGGGCAGCTTCCCGCTCACATCCACAAACAAAACAACCAGAGAGAAAGGTGTCTGGGTACAGGTTACAGGGGCCCAAATCACTGTTTCCCATTTCTTTTCTTATGTAAATAAAAGAGAGAACCATCCAGACAATGAATCTCAGTTACAGGTGATGGATAAGGTCTTTAGACTTCTGATTGCCTTTCTTAGACATTCCCATCTCATCTTACTTTCTCAAACTGTCATTAATCCAGACCACAATTTGGGTTCTTCTTCTGTGAATTGTCATTTAGATAAGCTTTCCTGCTGCTAAGTATTCTCGGCAAGTTTTAAGGAGCATAGGTATTTGTGATTTCATCTCTAATATCACCTGGGCTTTAAAAAATGTACTGGCTTTTAACTTTTTAATGAATCCACTCATCAACTATAGAGTCAAGTAGACACAGTTTTGTTAGGAGATATGATTACTGCCCAGTCCTTCCTGCGTGAGCGGAGGCGAGTTTATCCTGTAAAGACTTTGAACCGTTTCTTCTTTTGGTTATGGCTTTATTACAGCAATATCATTTTTTCTGGAATGTTTTAAAATTAGAAATACACCCAATTGTTATTTTTAAAAAGCCAGATGTAGATTATTTTGTAAACTTTTAAAAAATTTTTGTTCCTTCCATCCACGTGGTCAGCTCCCTCTCAGTCTGTCTGCTGCCTGCCGTTCTCCTCCTGGTCCAATGGTTCAGAAAACACACGGTGCTGGCTGCGGAGACACAGGGAACTGGTCTCAAAGTCCAAAGGGGGGGGGTGCTTTCTCATAATAGCATTCATGTGCATGAATATGTTTGACAGTGTATTAGGAACATGTCCAGTTCATAACAACAAAATCGGGTTTGGCATTGTTATCAATGGCCAGACTTATATCATTCTATCTACATCTACAATGAACATTTTTAGATTTTTCTAACTGCTAGGAAAAAAGTAAAACAACTTAAAACTCCTGGGGAATTTCAGCAAGAAACTCCTGGGAGGGACTGACACTGGCTGTTTATGGAATGGCGCGGTGGCTTTGGCCTGGAGGGGAGATGAGCTGGTCAAGCTGGAGAGGGTAAAACAGCAGGAAGTCCCCGCGGAGCCTATGGACAGGAGCCCCTGTTCAGCCCTGTAGTGACTCACAGGGGCCCAGGGAGTAAAATGGGTGCAGGGTAGGAGCTCTATCCTGGAGAGCAACTCACAAAACACGGGGTTGTCCCTTTCCTCACCCCCCTCCCAGCTCGTCACGAAGAGAATGGCTTGTGGTCTGTGAGCAGCTCCTTCGATGCTGCTTCTCCTTGAAAGGGGACCGGAGCCCAGGGAGCTGTTTTGTGGAGTCCGGTTCATGCCCACGGCGCCTGGTGCCTGTGGCTCCCCCCCCACTCCACATTCCCTGAGCTCACGAATGGCGACTGGACCAGTGTCTCATCTTTACACTCGCTGCCTCGGAGCGCAGCCAATGCCCCCCATGAGCTCGTGCGCCCAAACAGCGAGGCATTTGGGGAGCACAGCTCTTTCAAAGGGGAGACGTCAGTGTGTTGTGGGTCCCATCCGAACCAGGAAGATGACAAGAGAAGGACCAAGAAAGCCACGTTACTGTGGCAGACACACTAAGAGAGACAGACAGGTATGGATGTAACACAGAAGGAAAACAGAAGACAGGTATGAAGTAAATGAATAATAGTTTCAGTAAAGAACACAAAGTAAATAGTAGACTATTTAAATAGAGCAAAAGAATGAATTAAGGGATCAGGAAAACTCCCAGGGGAAAAGAAAACATAGAACATATGATAGAAAAGTTGGTATGTAGAAATACAGTGAAAGGTCTAATATCTAGATAGGAATCCACAAGGAGAGAAAAGTGAAATTTTAGAAGCAATGTGTATAAGAAACAATGGAGCTAAATTTTCCAAAATTAAAGTGGAAAAGCTTAAATGATTCAGATTAAAAGGCCCTATTGAGTGCCAAAGGGGAGAAATAAGGAAAAATAAAGCCAAAACAAAACACCTAGTAATATTTATGAATATCAGATTATATCAGAAATTAAAAGTAAACAGAGAGACTGTTATTTGCACAGACCAACTTTTAGCTTAACAATCTAAAAGTTATTAAGAGCTCTGGATGCCAAAATGACTATGGATTTGTATTCTCAAGTATTAAAGGAACTTAACTTAGAGCCTAGAATTTCACACTCAGCCAAGCTACCCATCATTTACCATTATTATTAAACTAGAGGCCGGATGCATGAAAATTCGTGCAAGAGTAGGCCTTCCTTCCTCTGGCTGCTGGCACCCGGGACCCAGGCTTCCCTCCTCCGGCCGCCAGCAGGCACCCGGGACCCAGGCTTCCCTCAGGCCACCTGCAGGCACCCTGAACCCAGGCTGGCTTCCCTCCAGCCCCAGCTTCATCAGGAAGGATGTCCGGAATGACATCCAGAAGACATCCGGTCTAATTAGCATATTACCCTTTTATTGTTATAGATAATTTAATGAAAATTACTACTAGACATTCAAGGCCTGAGGAGATTTGCCACACAAACACCAACACTGAATATAGTTACGGATCAAGTGACCTAAATGAGAGGAAAGAAAAATCCAGGAGATGCTTACAGGTTAAAAATGGCAGACACAGGTCCAAATATGCCCACACTTACGATAAAACTATATGGATTAAACTCACTAGTTCATAAAGATGGAGAGTTCAAATTTTAAAAGTTCCAGATAACAAGTTTCTGTTTACAAGAAACAACAAAATCATAAAAGTACTGAAAAGTTGAATGTAAAGACATATCAGGAAAATACTAACAAAAAGAAAGTTACCATAATGTGTTACAGCCAGATAAAATAAAGAAACAACGGAAAGAGAACATGAGGAGTGAGGAGTCTCATTACCTAATGATGGTCCATTCTATTACCTAAGAGGATGTAGCAGCTTTAGAGATTATACGTCTCAGCCCTGGCTGGGTAGTTGAGAGCATCGTTCCGATATGCCAAGGTTGCAGGTTCAATCCTCAATCAGGGCACCTACAAGAATCAACCAATGAATACCTAAATAAGTGGAATAATAAATCAATGTTTCTCTCTCCCTTCCTCTCTCTCTAATATCAATCAAATAAAGATTATGCATCTCAAACAGCTGAAAAATATGAGGCAAAACCTGCTAGATCTACAGAAGGAAGTTTCTAAGAGATCCTAATTAAACGTTTTTCTAAATAACTATTGATAGGTAAATAGACAAAAACTAGAATATCTAAAAAATACAGTAAACAAGAGTGACCCACTGGATATCGTATTATGAATCCAATAATTAAAATATGTATATATATATATGTGTTTTCATTCTTCTAACTCTCAAAAATACATTAACAAAACTTTATAATATTAAGCCACACACAAAAATACCAATTTTCAATAAATAGGTCATCATACTTTATGTGATTATACAAGACAGAAGCCAATATGAACAGAAAAATTGCTCTGCTTTTTCAGCTCTTAGAACTCAAGGGAAAAGTAATACAGTGCCAACCATCAGAGCAACGGCCTTGACTTTGGTTTCTCTGTTGTATGTCTTGCTGCTGTTTTACTTATCGCATTTTTTCCTAAATAATGAGAATTTCTGTCTCCCCTTTCCTCATTTGTGTATTGATTGCTGCTTTGTTCACTGACAACCCATCAACCCGCCCAAAGCCTCCCTCTTGTCTTCTACGCTTTGCTTTTTAAATGGTGGACTATTCACTCAGGAGTTTGTGTTGTCATGAAACGGGCCTGGGCTAGGTTTTGTGTGGCAAACCTCTGGGCTTGGCTTTCCCGTGGTGCTCACATCAAAAGGAAGCCAAACGCAAGAAAAACGAGACAAAACAAAGCCCACACTGGCTGTCCATGCAGCTCCCTAAGAGGGGGAGGCACCATATGAGTAAAGCATCAGTGGGTACTGAGAACTGACACTGATAACGGGGAAATTGGAAAGTTTACAAAAATATAAATTCGTAATCAACAAACATAGAATCTGAATCTCAGATTCTGTGGAGGGTGATTAAGCCAAGTAAAAAAGTGTGCACGATATAGGAGTTCTTCGATAAGCGCCAGCACAATTCTCTGACTTAGTCAGCAGAACAGTTTCCCTGCCTTTTACGAGAGTTTTTAGGGGCAACTGAAAAGGAGCGATTAGCACTGCTGTGCGCACTGGAATTACTCAGATTTACGCCCCTCTCCTTCCTCACGGCTTCCCTCCGCTTGCTCGCTGCCAGCTGGAAGGGAAGCCCGTCTGCGGAAACTTCTCTTCGAAGTAAATGAGACTCCATGGAGGGACACGGAGCGGTTCTGGCTGGTCATTTGCCTGATTAGTTGCATAGAGCATATGTGTTCGTATTATTCTTAGAGCTCTCTTGTGCATACTTCCAGATCATGTGTCCTTCTTTCCATATGTTTCCTATCCCGATCCTTTCTTCCCCTTGGAAGGAGGAGGTTGCCTATAACAACTGAGGTTATATTTTTAGTTCACTTCTATTATTTGCTCAAACACTCTTTTATTCTCCCAGAATGAGGTGGAATGTAACCAAATACATTTCTGCCTCAGCCAAATGTCATCCTCACTTCTCTCCATTACCAGTTGTGGTTCACTTTTTCAGAATCTGTGCCAGAGTCCAGAGAAAATTTAACTTAGAGTCTCAGTTAAGATAATCTACTTTTTCTCAATCCAAAATCTCCATCAAAATGATGTAACTTTTCTAGCTATATATTAAAATCACTTCATACACACACACACACACACACACACACACACACACACACACTGCACAAGCCCTAAACTGTGAACACAAATATACTTACAAGAAAAACATTTCCAACTAAAGCTTCGTTGTTTTTTTTTGAAACCAAGACTGTCTCATAAAATGTAGGATATGTGCGCACACAAGCAATGTTTACTATAGTTTAAACCTACTTGGCTTTTCTCTGTTGTTCTTTTCTCGGTCTTTGCTAATGAGAATAGACAGATATCCACTTAAATCTTGGGGACATGATTTTCTTTTTCTTTTTTTTCCCTTTTAGGGGACATGGTTTCAAATTCATTTTATTTTGTCCACACTTAAGTATATTAATAGATCCTCCATCAAACCCTACGGAGTGACCAGGACACGTGTCACCCGGCGTCTCACTGGAGGATCTCTGTGCCCGTTACTAAGCTGTTTTCTCAGGTTCGGCTCCTGCCTTCTGTCCCTGCTTTGTGATGCCAAGGTTGGCACTCCTGAGCCACGCTGCCCCTTTGCCAGACGCCCCCCCTGTGCCAGTAGGGGGTGGTAGAGAGCAGAGCGGTAGGCTGGACAAGAAGGGGACTGTTCCTTCCGTTTGCCATCTGTCCTGTCAGTCACGCAGCAATGTCCTGTCCCCTGGCAGTGGCAGGGGGGCCAGATTGCCAACACTTTGAGATTAAAAAACACACACAAATAACTGTCTGCAATTAGGATGACTCTACTGCCACACTTAATTTTTTAGTATCATTTTTTAGAGTAGTCTGCACAATAAGAAACAAATTTAAAATTATGTTAGATCATTTTTAGGGACACATTAACCTTTGGAACTGTCAGCTACACAGTATTCATAAAATTGAGAAAAATACATTGACGTAATCAAGTACGTTTCTGTCAGGTATATGCCTTCCTCTCACTAGGACAAGCTGTTCTTTGTTTTCGGGCCACCCCAACTCCCAGCAGGGCTGAGAATTCCCCAACTGTCCAGCTTTCGACCAAGACACTAACTTCAGGCCCCGACCCTGTGACTAGCGATTCAGCATACTTTGCATCATCGGTTCTGCCAGGGCCCAACGCACAAGAGCTCACCAAGGGCCGGTGGGACGGGCAACATGGGTCCAGGGCAGAGGTGGGAGCTCATGGAAGGGACTGGCAGCTCCCTGCCTCATGACCATTCCCCATTACCCGCACCCACAGGCCGAAGGGGGCCGGTCTCAGGCAGAGGGCTGCACGTTGCGCAGACACCCTGGCAGCTGGCTGCAGCCATGAACCAAGGCCCGTTAGTGACGTGCAATCAGAAGCGGCACGTGCTGCTGTCAGGCTATTTCATCGAAAGGCAGAGGGTGGAAATCACACGGCTGGGTGGGAGAGATTAGATAGCCATGCAACAGCACTCCTGCCAAAAGGAACTGGAAGACCCAGAGAATGTGCGGAAGCCAAAGGTTTAGTGGAGTCAAGAGACGAGGACCTGGAGAAGGCCTGAAGGCTGCGGTCAGGAGGGTCAGGAGCTCGCCCAGCTAGAAGAGAGCAAGCCGAGCGGGCAGGGCTTGCGGAGCTGAATCCGCGACAGCCAGAGTGAAAGGGAGGCCTTCGCTCACTTCCTGAGAGGGCGAAGCAGAGGCTGAGAGCAGAGACCAGCCCCCTCCCTGCTGCCATTTCCCCGTGGGAGGGCGCACCAGTTGAGGGTCAGGTGCCTGAGTGTGGATGTGGGGGTCGTCCCACAGTGGAAGGGGCCCTGAACTAAAGGCTCCGGCAGTGGGATGGGCCCTGGGGTTGGGGGCGTGCGGGGAGGGCTGGGAGTGGAAAAGCACTGGGTGCTGGGTCAGTGGGACAGCGTCTTGGTTCCCCATCCCATGAGGAGGCCGTGGCAGAGACACCTGCGAGGACCTTGGCCCACGACCTACGGTGAGATCTGGTGTGAGACCTGGGGCTGGTATGTAAATGGAGCCTGCTGTCCTTGACCACAGCTCCCTGAGAGACTCCAATGCGCTGCTGTGCACCACGGTTGGTGGGCAGAGCTCACTTTCTCCTGGGGGTCTGTCTGGGGGGCTTTGGTAATGACCTGTGCCCAGGCCTGGACATGTGCAGAGGTTTCATCAGGAGCAGACTCTGCAGAGGTGAAGTAATTTCTGCACCAACTTGGAGTCTGGGGTCAGTGGGTGACTCTAGGCGGGGTCAGGGGGCTCAGAATCTAAGCCTTGAGCCCATGGAGGGCGCTGTGGGAGGTCAGAGGGCTCCAGGGCGCTGTGGGAGGTCAGAGGGCTCCAGGGCGCTGTGGGAGGTCAGAAGACTCCAGGGCGGTGTGGGAGGATTTGGGCAGCTCCAAGCAGGTGAGTCATTCTCCCCTGAGAATACAGGGCCAGGCTGCATGGGGCAGGAGATGTCAAAGCGAGTGGAAGGCCTCTGACGAGCATAACAGGGCTACCAAGAGCCTCAGAAGACCACAGGACACTTTAAGACCAGAAGCTGGAAGGCCATGGACCTCACCCACAGCTCTGGACTGAGTCCGGGTAAACTGGAAGCGGAATATGTGTCAGTGGGGCTGGGATGTGGCCGGGACCCAGGAGACTCACAGCTCCGCCTGCTCTGTTTTAGCCGCGCAGGGAAAGGTACTACCGCCTGGAGAAATGCATTGTCACCTGAAGACTCTGTAACTGTTTCCCTGCAGAAACCAGCCTTTAGGAAAAATTGCTAGATCACAAAATTAACGTCAGGACCAAAAGTGAAATGAATAAAATAGCTCCCAGATGACTGAGACACTGGTGTTACCTGAGAAGAAGGACTTCAAAAGACTTATGATTAGTATCTTACAGTCCAGGAAAATGGATGAAAAGATGGGGGTTTAGGCAGAGAACTTTCATCTAGAAAAGGAAAGAAGATGTCTAGAACTGGTCATCAAAGAATAGCCCCATCCACAGAATGAAGACAGCAGACAAGATTACTGAGATTGACATGTTCAAGCAGGATTTAAAGGTGAGAGAAAAAAGACATTAAAAATCAGACAGTTCTAGGAGGTGCTGAGACCAGTGAAAAGTCTAATGTGCATGTAACGGGGGTCCTAAAAGGAGAGAAGGGAAAATAAGGCAGAGGCAATAATAGAAGATATAGTGGGAGGGATTCTGAAAAACTGATGCAAAACATCGAACAGCAGATTAGAAACTCTCTCACACACACAGGCGAGGTGAACGCAGAGAACCCCGCATGCTGGTAAATCCACAGGAAAGTGAAAACAGTGAACACTGCTAAGCAACCCACGGGAAAGAAATTACCTTCGCACTGAGAGGTACAGCGGGCTTCTCAGGGGAGCTCTGGGAACCATAAGACAACACAGTGGGCCGTTAGAGTGTTGGAAGATAACAATGCCAATACTGAACCCCGTAACCAGCACAGCGTCCTCGACAGCTGAAGAGAAATGCGGCTGTTTTTAGAGAAAAAGGCTGAGATCATTCAAAGAAACACCGCGTGGCGTTCGTTGGGTAGAATAAAATAAATCCTAGAGGGAAACTGGAAACGTAATCAAAACAAAGTATATATTTTAAATATACAGGTAAATACATGAATACTGACTGCAAATGCAACAATATAATGTTCGTCTTGATTGAAATAACAAGTTAGCATGAAAAGGCATGACAATGATTTTACCCAAAGTTGGGAGGGAATACATCGAGTTAAAGTGTCCTGAGGTTCTACTATAGGGGAAGTAGTAAAAGCAATGATGTTTGTTCAGTTGTAATAAGGCAAAAATGCATGTCATTATGATAATTGCTAAAAAGAGTAGAGAAAGTAAGTTTAACAACTTAATTGAGCAAAATGGAATAGTAATAAAATATTTTATTATTAAAAGGCAAGAAAAAAAGGAACCATTAAACAGATGGGTTAAATTAAGAACAAACAGTGGTAGAGTCGCTAGGAACCTAAAGACGTCAGTACTTACATTAAAAGGAAATTAATTAAATTCTCCAATTAAAAGAGGAAGGTGCCAACACGTGCACAGCCAAGGGTGTGCTGGGGACTGTGAGGAAGGCAACGTGTTGGACAAAGTGGGCCAAGTCACACTCCCACCCTCCCCTTGGGGAAGGCCACCCCCAAATTCACCTGATGAGGTAGGCAGGGTGATGGTGGGGAAAGGAAATAAATGTGACTGGGGTGGGGGCGCCGGGCAATTCCGTGCACGGTCGTTGCTGGTACACCCGCAGCTGATGTTCTACGGTTGTGCCTGTCTGTCCCGGCTCTCTGTTCCAGTGAGGGAGAGGGAGTCTCCTGATGGGGAGGCGCTGTGAGTACAGCACACCCCCTGCCATGGACCCTCAGGGGGCGCGTCAGAGGACACACGTGCCTCTCTCTCCAGAAGTGGCCAATACATTGAGGGTGCTCTGTTAGGCGGCCAGTCAGATGCCTCAGGCCCCAGGCCCCTGCCTGGGAGGCAGCACTCACACCTTCGCCTGCAGGGGTGGCCGGAAACGCCAGAGAAGCCCAGAGCTTCCCCTGGGAATAAAGCCTCGGGGGCTGTGTGGGGGTTTGCAACTCTCCATCCCTCTGGGTTCCGGGGCAAGGATGTTTGTGCTGCCTCCATCACCAAAAGGAACGCCTCAAAGCCTCCGATTCTTTGAGTCCCGGGTGCAGTTCATGCCTCCCGGGGGCCTTCTCTTTGGTCATCTATGGAGACAACATGGAAATCTTCACCCTCCCAACAGGCTCCACAGGCCAGCCGCTCTCCGGCCGCCGAAGCTCTCCACCGGTGGGCCCCAGATTTTCTTGGTCCCGTTGGGCTGCACACTGGGTGCCTGATGCTGCTGCTGCTGGTTGGAGCTGCTGGCTGAGGGAGGGGGCTCCAGGCAGAGGCCCTCCTTAGGCTCCAGAGCTCGCAACCTCCCTGACACGGGTACCAGATGGACACGGGTCCCAGAGACACGGGTCCCAGAATGACACGGGTCCCAGACTGACACGGGTCCCAGACTGACACGGGTCCCAGACTGACATGGGTCCCAGACTGACACAGGTCCCAGAGACACAGGTCCTACACTGACACGGGTCCCAGACTGACACGGGTCCCACACTGACACGGGTCCCAGACTGACACAGGTCCCAGAATGACACGGGTCCCAGACTGACACGGGTCCCAGACTGACACGGGACCAGACAGACGCCTTCTGAAAGGCTTGCTCCTGGGCTCTTGTCAAAGCTGCGCATGGGCTTGTGGAGGCTGTGGGCTCTCCAGACGGAGTGTTTGGGTGGGACATCTGGGTTTCAATCCACCATCTGCTACTTATTGTCCACTTGTCCCATCTGTTCTTTATTCCTTTTCCCTCTTTTTTATATAAAATGATTAATTATTTTTCCTTTGTTAGCTCACTTCCTATAACAAACACTGTATAATGTCCTCATGGTTGCTTTGGGGTTACAGTGCACATCTTTAATTTATTACAGTCTACGTCAAGCAATATTATATGGTGTTATGTTTACTGTAAGAATCTGAAAATAACATACTTTAGTTTCTTCTCTCCCAGCTTTAGACTATTGTGGTACATTTCAGCACTTAATCTGCTATGCATCTCATTGCACTCTTATGTGCCTGGCCTCTAAAGAGATTTACAGAATAAAGACCTTGTACTGGCCCATGCTGTCACCACTTCCGGTGCTCTTTATCCCTTTGTATAAATCCATGTTCCTATTGTGTACCAATTCCTTCCACTTGAAGAAAACTTCCTCTCACTTCTTTCTAGTGGAGAACTGGAGGTGATGAGTTCTCTATGCTTTGGGGTGTATGAGAATGTAGAGCAACTAAAATTCCCGGGTAACAGCTAGGGGGAATGTAAAATGGTGCAATCGCATCAGAAAACTGAGAGTTTCTTAAAGAGAAACTCCCACAAGATCCATCTATTCCACTCTTATATTTACCCAAGAGAAACAAAATTTTATCTCTATTTGTAGTGTCCCAAACTAAAGATAACCCAAATGCTAGCTAATCAACAGGGAAATGGATCAACAAATGGTGGCATATCCATGCCAAGGAATACAACTGAGCAATAAAAATAAATGGTTATTGATATACACCAGTTTATGGATACTTTTCAAAGTCATTATTCTGAGTGAAAGAGGTCAGGCAGAAAGAGTACATACTGCATGATTCCATGGATATAAAGTTCCATAAGTTCAAACTCAGGGATAGTCACAGAAGGCACATCAGAGATCGCCTAGAATTGGGACTTGAGAGAAGGACGGATGACAAAGGGGAATAAGGAAACATCCTAGAATAGGTGACATGTTCAATATCTTGACTGTGATGATAGTTGTATGGGCACAAATTGTGCAACTCAAATATCTAAAATTTATTATAGTTTACACCTCAATGTAAACTGGATGAAAGTGTATCAATTTTCATCTGAATAATCTGTAATCAGTATTGCCCATAGTATATTAGATTTCAAAATGAACATGTTAAGATGGAATACCATTTTTCTATACTTAGCATTTGATATTTTCTACTTTTTCTCTTTAAATTATTTGATTTTATATAAGTGTTGGTAGGTGAAAGTTTCTTATAATTTGGGCCCACTGGAATTTTCAGTATTTTTCCCCTCAGTAATGCATTTAGAGGAGCGGTTTTCAGGCAAGACGGGAGTGGGATTTTGCCCCCCTCTCCTCCAGGGACATTCAGAGAGTCTGCAGACATTTTTGGTTGCCACAATTGGGAGGGTGTTCCTGGCATCTATAGGTAGAGGCCAAAATGCTACTCAATATCCTACAATGCACAGCACAGCCCGACAACAAAGGATTGTCCAGCCCCGGATGCAGGGGGCGCCCAGGTGGAGAAATCCTGATGTAAATTACTATTTGTTTCTTATGGGGAATGGGTAAGGAAACACATAGAAATGAACTAACATAGGAAAAATATATTTTCAATGCAAAATAATCCAAATAAGTGATAAGCTAATTTTGTTTCTTAGTAATGAAATAAAGTGAAAGTTTGTAATTTAAACCATTTTAGAAAGTTCACACATTTAGGGTAATGTAACATTATGTCACCTTTTTTTTAAATAAAAAGCCTTTTATTCCAAATAACAGAGTAACTACTGAAAAGACTTCAAGACACTCCCCAAAATATTTACAATGAGCAGTTACATTTTTATAGCTGGGACTTGTTCACATTTTGTGGGAATTTAAACACTGATAATGTCCTAAAATACCTAAAACAATGGAAATCTTAATGCAAATTGCTCTCTCTGACTCCCCCAGGTCTTCTCCTAACACCAATCTCTCTAACCCTATACTTTTTACTGTCAGTTTCTCAGCAATTCCTTTCATGGAAACAACCAAGCAAGTCTACAGAAAATGACAGCATCATCAATAGAAGAACTTACAATATAGTACGTAATACTAGAGGGCCGGTGCACGAAATTCATGCACGGGGAGGGGGGCTCTCCCTCAGCCCGGCCTGCACCCTCTCGCAATCTGGGACACCTGGCTCCTAACTGCTGGCCTGCCTGCCTGCCTGATTGCCTCTAACTACTCTGCCTGCCTGCCTCATCACCCCTAACTACATGCCTGCCTGCCTGACGCCCCTAACCACTCACCTGCCTGCCTGATCACCCCTAACCACTCGCCTGCCTGCCTGGTCGCCCCTAACTGCCTCTGCCTGCCTGATCACCTCTAACCACTCATCATGCCTGCCTGATCGCCCCTAACCACTTGCCTGCCTGCCTGATTGCCCCTAACCACTCATCCTGCCTGCCTGATCACCCTAACCACTCACCTGCCTGCCTGATTGCCCCTAACTGCTTGCTTACCTGCCTGATCACCCCTAACCACCTCTGCCTTGATCGCCTACCTCCCTGCAGCTTCATCCAGAAGGACGTCCGGAAGGTCATTCAGCTGTCCAGTCTAATTCGCATATTACACTTTTATTATTACAGATTGTGGAATCATCCTATTATTTTAAAAACTGTTGGTTAGCATTAAAAAGCAGCAGTTCAAATGATCAACTTAGTACATATTTTTATGAAAATAATGAATTCAGTTATACTGGTTAAGTTCAGACCATAAATTCAGTAAATTTTAAAACTTGTTATTCTTAAAACCATGGGAACTCTCAGAAACATCCTGTATTTAGATCGACTCCTTTCACTGTATACGTTTCATTACTTGCTATCATGTTAATAGTTCTAACTAGGTTGGTATCTCCTAACCCCACTCTACAGTGTAGACATAAACACAGTGGTAGCACAGACTAGTTTGAGATTAGATACAGGGTGTCTTTCCCATGTCTCAGTTTGCCCAGTGGGAAGAAAGAACCTCTGAAGCTTAATCCCGTTAATTAGCGCTTGGCAGACACAGCCCCGGTCTGGATACCCTATCTCCCTCTGCTTGGCGGGTTCGTCAACGCTGATGGCCGGAGCTTGCCCTCGCGGCTCTAATTGAACCACCTTCCTGCTCCTTTTGGCCAGGCAGTCGTTCTGCAGAGGGCTACGGGGAAGGTGGGGCTGGAGGCTATTTTTCAAAACGTAACCTCCAGTGTCTGGGAAAAGGGTTAACTGGATCATGTTGGCGCCACAGCACCCTCCATCAACGTGTGATCTCCATCTATCCTGGGCTCTGAAGCCACCTGACGAAAATAATTTCCGATGCTGACTCCCACTCAGGGTACCACGAAGGGCCGAGTAACCCTGAAAAGTGTACCCGGGAAAGATGGATTCACCGGACAACCAGGCCAGCATTGCCCCGATTCAACCTCGGACTGGCAATCAACCGCGGAGAGCACTGCCGCTCAGTGGGCGCAGACACAGGAGAGGAACAGCACAGCCAGGCCCAGCCCAGGAGGCACCCTCCTTGTGCGGAGAACTCGGGGAAGGCCTTCCCACCAGCGCCGTCTGCCTTCCAGAACTATCAGGGCGGCAGAGAGATTTCACTTTGGGAATCTGGATGAGCATCTTCATAGGAAGAGGGCACACGCATGTTGCAAATAAAATCAGTTGGCCTCTGATAATAACAAGGTTGATTTACCTAAAGAACAGGACAATCACTAATATGTTGTGGGCAGGACATTACAATTTTTCTTGTATATCAAAAGCAACTGGAAAAAGAAAATAGCTCATTTAATGTTCTGTGTGGTTATAGATAGCAAACCTGGATCAAATATTGCCACTAGTTTTATTGTAAACAGGATTTCCGTTGCTTTTGCACAGCTCAATTTCCTCAACTGTTAAATGTGAAAATGGTGATGGACATTGCGACGTGCGGGGAAGCTGAGATGGTTCCAGGGATATTCCGGACTCCCGTCTCCTTCAGAGCGGCCTCCTCAGCCAACAGGAGGTCACGAGGGGAACAGGTGTGAAACTGGCGGGGAGGGCGGGGGGCTCATGTGGGGCTCAGTGCACTGCACATCTGCTAAACTCAGGGGTCGCACAGTTCCTGGGGTCTGCTATTGCCACCATATTCCTTAATGGGGCTGCTGAGAACCAATAACGTAGAAACAGATGCGTGGGTGTCTGGGGGAAATATGTTTACTTCAACACACATTCTGATTGGCAGCTATGTATGCTGGTTGTTCCTTTCCTAGGAAAATTCACCCTCTGTCGTGCTTTATAAATACATCAGCATTGGCGAGTGTAAGAATACTTACTGATCTCCATTGCAGATCTGATAATTCTACATGTTCACATGGAATTAGCATGCACTGCGATTAGAGGATATCCCAGCTGTTGATGGCCTCTTGCCTTTCTCTAACGCAAAGTCACATGGTACCTGCTACCCTGACTCTGTATTAAAATAGACTAAGTTTCTTGTAGAAAAAAAATGCGAACTATGCCAGGCACCAGTAATTTTCCCCAGAGTTTTATCTCTGAGCGTTATTAATGGTTAAAATATCTCGCGCTTGCGATAACCCCGAAGCCTGTGACGTCTCCAGGAAGGGCTGCCTTGGCACACTGTTTGCTAACGGCAACCCTGTGTCCACAAGAATGCCGCACCGGGTGAATGAGTGTTGGGAGATAAGCTCTCCTGTTCACTCCGGACCACAGAGCATGCCAGGCCCTAGTTGGTTTGGCTCAGTGGATAGAGCGTCAGCCTGCAGACTGAAGGGTCCCAGGTTCGATTCCGGCCAAGGGCACATGCCTGGGTTGTGGGCTTTATCCCCAGTGGGGGATGTGCAGGAGGCAGCCAGTCAATGATTCTCTCTCATAATTGATGTTTTTATTTCTCCCTCCCTCTCCCTTCCTCTCTGAAATCAATAAAGAAATATAAAAAATAAAATAAAGCATGCCAGTACTGTGGAGGGTGCCTGCATGGGGCAGTCCTATGCAGCGTTAAACGGTGTGACAGCCCATCAACCGGAATGGCTTGGGTAGAAAGGAGGAGCTGTTGGAAGGATAAGACCACCGTCATTGGAGGGAGGGGAGCCAAGGGGACAGAGGACACCCTCTCACCATCTCCTATGTTGCTTCATTCTGTCCCGCAGCCGAGTGGCTTCCAGCAAATGGCAAGAACCACGGCGACCCCACTTATTAGCCCCAGATCCACGGGGCCCTACCAGAGAGGCCGAAGTTAGTGCCCACTCCTAGACGAAGCAACTGTGGCCATGAGGACGGTAGCCTGTGCTCTTAGCCAGTGTAGTGCAGAGCCGCAGGTGAGTGTAATAATAACGTCTATCACTTACTTATATACGACATTCCAGGCACAATTTTTAGTAGTGTGCATATGTGGCAATGGACTTTATCTCATAACCCTATAGGATGGGCACTATTAATATTATTTTTAAAATATCTTTATTGATTTCAGAGAGGCAGGGAGAGAGGGAGAGAGTTAGAAGCATCAATGATGAGAGAGAATCACTGATCGGCTGCCTCCTGCATGCCCACTATTGGGGATTGAGCTTGCAACCTGGGCATGTGCCCTGACCAAGAACTGAATCAGTGACCTCCTGGTTCATAGGCTGACACTCAACCACTGAGCCATGCCAGCCAGGCTGACTATTATTATTATTATACTCCTTTTGCAGATAAGAACACTGAAGCCTAGGCAGGTTGAGTAATGTGCGCCAAATCTGAGTAACTTGCATACTGAAATGGTACAGCAGAATTCCCATCCAGGCCAGAATTTGAAAGACACCAAACCCAGATTCACAAAACACAATTCTTTTAAATAAAAATAAATACAACATGAAAACATAACTAAAAAACCACAAATAAATACAACAATTCTACACTTAAACATTATAGCGAAATTAAAACATTTAAAACAGCCAGAGGAATTCTGATTATTGACAAAGGAGCAATAATTAGACTTACAGCTCACAGCTTTACAGAAAAATAACAACAACAACAACAACAAAAACCCATGGAAGTTCAGACACAGCAGAATAATGTCTTTAATATCCTAAATGAAGATAACTGTCAACCTAGAATTCTGTAGCCAATAAAATAATCTTTTTCAAGAATGAGGGGAAAATAAAGACAATTTTAGGTAATAAAAATTGAGGTTTCCACCAATAAATCCACATTAAAAAAATTGTAGACAAGAAGACAAAGTGTTTCCAGATAGATGGGCTGAGATATGAAGTGTTACAAAGCGAAGGGATTTGTGAATATGTGGAAGATACAAAGCAACATTCGTAGACAGAAGCTCTAAGGAGTGAAAATGAGCTTGGCCTTGGAAGCCTATAGTATTCGTTGGAAGCCCGACTGTGATGCCATTTTAATAACCTCGGTGTGCCCTTGTTTCCTCCTTTATAAATTGGTGATAATAACACTATTTCCCTTGTGGGTGACTATGAGGATGAGATGAAAGAGCATAATAAAGTATTTGGCAAAGTATCTGGAACATAGAGTGTGTGTGTTACGTTTATAACCTAAGAATGGCAATGCTGTGTGAGGTTAAAAAGATCTGGAGTTATCTACACTAATAAAAGAGAAAGATGCAAATGGACCTTACCTTTATGATGCCCACCAGCCAATCAGATTGTGAGAGTATGCAAATTAACCCAACAAAGATGGTGGGTTAATTTGCATACACAGGTGCCCAGCGGCCGTGGGCAGGATGCTTCCACACCACCCCAGCCGCTCTGGGCCTCTGGGCAGCATGGGAAGGCAGAAAGGCAGCTCCGGGCGGAGTGAAGGCTGAAAGGCGGCTCCGGGCCAGAGCGAAGGCAGTGCCGGCAGCCAGGGGAAGGAAGGCCCATTCTTGCTCAGATTTCGTGCATCAGGCCTCTAGTATTAAAATAATTGCCTTAGAGATGGGAGTGGTGAATATACTTCTGTAGTTTGGGAAAGGGTGTGGGTTTTAATTTTAGATTTTGATAAAATAAGTATGTGAGTTAAAATTTCTAGAGAAACCAACAAAAGAACAGAAAAAAAGAGTGAATATCTCCTAAAAGTCTAAATAAAAAAATATGGAAAGGAATCCAGGAAACGCTGGCTGTGCATGGGTTCAGCCAGTGAAGGGCATTGTGGGGAGATGGGAAGGCGAGAGGAAGCGAGAAGTCGGGGTATTCTTCCCCCTCCCTTTCTGCCTGGGATGTTATCTCCGGCAGGGTTTCTCTTTCAGGACCCTCCCCCCCGCCCACCCCAATGGACTCACTTGATTCCATTTGGCCCGCTGACCCTGTAGGCTCTACCAGCCTGCCTTCTCCTTCTGTCCCCTTCTGGCCTGGAGAAGGTAATGACTTCCCGCTGCTGCTAGTACTGTCTCCTGGTTACTCAGTCTTTTCTACTACCTGTGTCACCATTCATCAGGAAGGGCTGACCGTGAACAACAAAGGGGTTGGAAGCCCTGGCCCCTTCCTCAGGAATAAAAAATGTGCATGTAACTTTTGACTCCTCCCAAATGTAGTTGTCCCTAAGTATGCATGGGGGATTGGTTCCAGGACCCCAATGGTACCAAAATCCAAGGAAGTTCAAGTTTTGTATATAAAGTGGTGCAAAGCAATACACCCAGCTGGCCCTCCACATCCATGCACTCCCAAACCAAGGATATAAAACAGTACAGGTAGTTACTGGAAAAAAATATGCGTACACCTGGCCCCTTGAAGTTTAAAGCCATGTTATTCAAGGGTCAACTGTATGTCTTAGAATCATTTCTGCTACCTTTTTGTTCCTTCCCTAAACCAATGACCATAATGTTATCAAGTTATGATAGCAAGTGACAATAAATATTTAATAATTCCTTAATTCCTCTTGTTCTGATTCTCTGCTCACTGAGTAGGTTTGTAATCATAATGAGATTTTTCCCCCCCCAAATGGATTTCTTAAGAAAGGCTATCAGTTATGCTTGAGCTTTGGGCAATTATATTCTTGAGTTTCTGTAAGCTTTAAAAACAGACCTCTGCTCTAGGAAGACAAATCTACCAGGAGTATTGATTTTTAGATGTGTGGTCTTAACCACTTGGTTGCTCCCAGTGAGCCAGCCACCAATACCATTTATTGGGATTTATGTATGTGAATAGTGTTTTTACTTATTTACTTACTTTTAAATATATTTCTATTGATTTCAGAGAGGAACGGAGAGGCAGAGAGAGATAGACACATTAATGATGAGGGAGAATCATTGATTGCCTCCTGCATTGCCCCTACTGGGGATTGAGCCCACAACCTGGGATCAATGCTGAGAGACCAGGCATTGAACCCCTACCTCCTGGTTCATAGGTCGATGCTCAACCACTGAGCCACACCAGCCAGGCGATAGTGCCTTTATTTTAAATAGTGCCACTTTCTACAGATATTCTGAGAAAGATGAGTACACTGACTTCCCTGGTAGAAAGTTGAAGGAACACTCATTTACTGATATGAATGGAAGTATGGCTCTTGTTGATAATAAATGCTCTTTCTATCTCTATATAGCTTTTTACAGAGAAACAAAAGGATTTTAAAAGTCTTAAATGGCAGGTCTTATCTTTTTATTAGGCAATTTAAAATTGTTCCAAATCTAGCTGTTTTATTTGTATAAACAGATGGAAAAGGCAATTTCACAACTATAATGAATTTTGTTAAGACCATTTGCAATACTGTTCGCTGTCCTTGAGCTTACAAACCCTTATTTCTGGAGCTGATTGGGAATCATCTATAACTATTCATGCATAACATAGTGTTTTAAGTTTTAGTTTCTCTTGTCTGGTGAAGGAGGAACATAGGAGGGCAAATGTTTCGCAGCCAAAAATGGTTATGAGGATGTTTTCCTCAACAGTTTCCAAAGAGAAAATTATCTCCATCAATTTAAGAAACAGAAATCATGATGTAGTTCTAAAAATATTCCTAGAATGAGGGCCAAACTTGCTATGATAAATACTAGTCCTGTGTGACATTCAAAAGCATGAAAAAACAGACCCTAAAACAAGGAAATGAAAATATATTTAGCTAAATAAGATGCACGCACGATACATACTGCCCAAGTCTAACAATAGGACAAAAGACATAAGTGAATTGGGTCACAGAGCAGGAAAATGTTAGTGCAGAATGGAGTGGTCAGGGAGGGAGGCCAGGAGAGGAGAATTTGAGCTCAGCCTTGCATTTGAAGAGGTGAAATGAAGTCTAAGATATTGTACGTGGAGGTGAACATCACGAAGAAAGATGATAAATACATTACCATGCCTGATTGTGGGACAATTTGTAGACTTACAATGTAAATATTATCTTAATATGTAAAGAGCCAGGGTCCATCACGACCTAAACATCCAAAAGGACAACCGAACACCAGGCTAGGGTCCCAGCTGGCGTGGCGGGAGTCAGTCCTGGGTCCCGGCCGCCCGCAGCGGGAGTCAGTCCTGGGTCCAGGCCATCCGTGGTGTGGCAGTGGGAGGGAGCTGTGGGAACAAAGCCATGCTGCCATCGGACTGGCCTCTGGGTCCCTCCCCCCAACCCGCAGGCCCAGGGAACCAGAGCCATGCTGCGATGGGACTGGACCCTACCCAAGGGGTCCCGGATTGTGAGAGTGTGCAGGCTGGGCTGAGAGACACCCCCCCCCTGCCCCGAGTGCACGAATTTTCGTGCACCAGGCCTCTAGTAGTTTCAATAAGAAGCACAACATGCATACATTTTATATTCATACACAGGTAGGTCACAGACATGCTTTGGTAATTTTAAATAGTTAAAAATCTCTTCTTTTATCTCATTCACTACTTTATAAATTGAACTTAGAATCTCTCAGGTATAAAAATCTGTCCACCCTCATACATCATTCTGCCACTGGGAACATTCTGACAAGGTCTCATGCTAATGCCAAACTGTGCACCATTTTCAATCTCACATACTGTTTTATACTCTTCACTCCCAAGTATACTTCTGCACATATTCTCTTGATTGATCATAAGGTAACATTAGAAAAGGAAGAAATAGAAACAAAGACAAAGAAATGCTTTGAATGAGCTATTAAAATATCATATGTGTGTCGAGTGTACTCTTACATATTGAAGGCTGGACATTCTACTGAGAGGATGACAGAAAACCAGCATTATTTCAACTGACACTAAGTACAGTCTGTTTTTCAATAAATTAGGATCAGAGATATTTTAGGTATATAAGATTGAAGAAGGTTTTTTTCCCCCAAAAAAGAATAGTTTATTGTTTTAGAGAAAGAGGAATGGAGAAGAGAGAAACATCCATGTGACAGCATGATTTGACTAGCTGCCTCCTGCACACCCCACATTGGGGATCAAGCCCACAACCCGGGCATGTGCCCTGACTGGGAATCTAACTGGTGACCTCTGCCCCAGACAACGTCCAACCAACTGAGCCACGCCGGCCAGGGCAGAAGAAGATTGTCCTTAAAAAGAGATGTGTCTAATTGTAGATACTTTGCTTACCTACTACAAGAGAATCAGAAGTGGTACCAGTTTCATAGAAAAATCTTAAAACTCTGATGACAAGAGGGACAAAAGAAAAAAGTGAAGACATGTCTCTTAATTGGAAAAATAAAACACTATTTTATAAAATTAATTTAGCATCCGATTCCAAATTTGGGTTAACTTTTAAATTCCTTCCTGCTGCAGTGACACACGCTTGGAAAGCAAACATTCAGAAACACTTAAAGTCAACGTAGTCTATGGGGAATTATTTAGAAATTTAAAAAAAAAATTTTTAAGATGTGCCTTTAAAGTGTGACTATGAATAATCACTTTTTAAAAACTCTCCAAGATTTCAGGAGAAAGGAAATGTTTACTATTGGGAAATTGTGTTTCTTAGAGTTTGTTTTAATAAAAACAGTAATAAGTATTATTCAATCCATTTTCTAAGGAATGTTGGCAAAATTCTACAAGGATGCTTACGTGATTTAATAGTCGTTCTCAGCTGAAATGTTTTCTTTTACTTCCATGTTTATTGCTACTACAATTCATTATAAATGCAAAGAAATGTATTTTTAAGTCAGAAACAAAATAGAGTGTTTAAGCTTTATAGATCCTTGAGTTGTATCTATCAAATGATAACAATCAAGGAAAAAGTTTTAAAAAAATCTAAAATGTGTTTTACTTCTTTATCTCTACTAGAAAAGTGTGAATTATTTTCAGGCTGTTTTTTCTGTGTCACAAAATTAATTCCTGGAATTTACTTGAGGACATTCAGCAACAAAGCTCCGCGGACGCGTGCAGATGGCATTCTCCCAGCTTGAAGGTCCTGCATGCACAGGGACACAGGTTCTGCCGTGACTTTGGTGATGAGGCTGTTTAAATGCCCTTTCACTAGTATATGCTTCCTTTAACATGAGCTGCCTGGCCTTCAATAAAACAGAAAACACTTGGAAATGGAGACACTGGCGCTGCCGTGCCATCAGATCAACTTTTCCATCTGGTCCCATTTGGCAACCATGTGAGTATCTCTGTTTTGCCAAAATATGACTAAAAGTTACACATGACATTTTCTGGAGCTAAATCTTGGGCAGACCAAAGTTATCTCCGAAGGGGAAGGACATGATATATTTCTAATTAATGTAAACTCACGATCGGTTAAGATTTTGTTTTCAAAACTTTATCACAATTGACTTATAAGGTGGTTGCAAAGGGATTTGTAAGTTTAACAATACCCACAATCATAAGCAGATATCTTGTTTACAGTTAAATAATGTAAGAATATAGATCCCCCCTATGTGGTTGAATTGTTGGCACATTATCATTAAAGAGATGACTCTATTAAATATTTAAAACAGAGTAATGCATATACCAAAAGTCTACAAACCTAAAACCATATTTATGATCCACAAGATGAAGAAAACACTTTTAGCTCTGCTATTTCTAAACAATATATTAAAACTGATTGGCTCTCAATTCCTAATCAAGTTGCCATTTAATATTCTTCTGAAATTATTGATTTATACCTAATAATAAAAAAGTGATGATATTGGGGGGAGGGCATAGATGATCTTGAGAAATGTGCTTTTGCCATAAATTCTGCATAAACTCAGTATAAATTTTAGGAATTTTAATATCTTTGAATGTTAAAACTTGTTTGCCTAGACTTTCATATGGTGACCATACATATTAAATACAGACTACAAATATAGTGACCTTAAATAACTAGTAGAGAATTTCTTTCTTGTTTAAATACCCTTTCATTAGTATAAGCTTCCTTTAACATGAGTTGACTGGCCTTCAATAAACCAAGTAATAATGGTTTCTAAAAATATATATTAAACCCCCCTTAAAATAGGAAGGAAATGAGAAGGGAATCAAACCATGTGAATAGAAAAAAAGTCACGCAATGTAAGTGAAACGTAAATGAAAACACAAAATAGCAAAACTTATTAGATTCAGTGAAAGCAGTGCTAAAAGGAAAGTTTATAGTTGTAATTGCATACATTATAAAAGACCTCAAATCAACATCTTAATTTTACATTTCAAAAAATTAGAAGAAAGAACACATTAAACAAAGTTAGCAGAAGGAAGTCATGAAGACTAGATCAGGGAAGAAAAATAAGTAACAGGTATCCAAATTGGAAAGGAAGAGGTAAAATAATCTGTTCTCAGGTGACATGATCATAGGTGTAGAAAACTCCAAAGATTCTACACACACACACACACACACACACACACACACACACACACACATACACACACACACACTCTTAGAAATAATGAACAAAGTAAGCAAATTTGTAGGACATAAAATCAGCATACAAAAATCAGTTCTGTTTCTACACACTAACAACAAACTATCTCCCATAGGAAATTAAGAAAACAATTTTATTTACTATAACATCGATAAGAACAAAATACTTAGCAGTAAAGTTAATCAAGGAAATGAAAGATTTATGCACTGAAAACCACAAACAATGCTAAAAGAAATTTTAAAAGGCATAATAAATGGAAAGACATCCCATATTCATGGATTAGAAGACTCAATATTGTTAAAGTGTCTATACTACCCAAAGCAATCTACAGATTCAATGCAATCCCTATCTAATCCCAATTGCATTATTTTTGAAGAAATAGAATGATATTCCATATTCATGGGATATCAAAGGGATCCCCCAGAGAGTCCAAAACAAATTTGAAAAAGAGAAACAAAGAGCACTTACACTTCTTCATTTCAATACATATTACAAAGCTATAGTAATCAAAACAGTATTTTATTGACATAAAGACAGACAAATAGACCAATGGAATAGAATAGCAAACTCAGGAAAAATCCTTGTGTATGTAATCAAATCATATTCAACATGAATGCCAAGACCACTTACTAGTACTGTGGAAAAAATAGTATCCAAAACAAACTGCACTGGGCAAATTAGACATCCATATGCAAAAGAATGAAGCTGGACCCTATGTTACACCAAAAACAAAATTAACTCAAAGTGGATAGATGTAAAACTCTAAAATTCTTAGAAGAAAACATAGGGGAAAAACTTCATGACGTTAGACTTTGCAATGATTTCTTGGATATGACATTAAACCCACAAAACAAAAGCAAAAATAGAGTAAGGGGACTACACCACACTTAAGAACTTTTATGATAAAAGTATTTGAAAATCATGTATCTGATAAGGGATTAATAGCCAGAATATATAAAGAAGTCTGACAGCTCCACAACAAAAGTAACAATAAGTCAATTAAAACTAGGCAAAGAACTGGAATAGATTTTTCTCTGAAGATGATATATATATATATATGAATGACCAACAAGCGTATGAAAAAATACTCAACATTACTGATCATCAAAAAAAGCCAGTCAGAGAAAGACAAATACCATATGATCTCACTTTTATGGGGAATCTCATGAACAAAATAAACTGATGAACAAAACAGAAACAGAGGCATGGAAACATGGAATAGACTGACACCTGCCAGAGGGGATGTGGGAGGGGGGACTGGCTACAAGAAGGTGGAGGGATTATCCAAAGAACACATATGCATTACACTTAGACACAGACAACAATGTGGTAATGGCCAGAGCGAGAGAGGCAGGGGTGGATGGAGGTGGGTAAAGGAGTGTGTGGGGGGATGGGGACATCTGTAATAGTCTCAAAAAAATAAAGTTAAAAAAGATGTAAATCAAAACTACATGAGATATTATCTCACAGCCATTAGGATGGCTATTTCAAAACAAAACAATGAACAAAAAACAACAACAACACAAAACAAAACAGAAAATAGCAAGGATGTGGAGAAATTGGAATCCTTGTACACTGTTGGTGGGGTTTTAAAATAGTCAAATTGCAATGGAAAACAGTATAAAGTTTCCTCAAAAAATTGGAAGTAGAACTACCATATGATCCAGCAATCTCACTTCTGCATAGAGAATTGAAAGCAGGCCTCCAGGAGGTATGTGCGCACCTGTGCTGATAGCAGTACTATTTAATACAGCCGCGAGGTGGAAGCAACCTGATGGCCATTGATGGATGAGTGGGTAGACAAACAGTGGTATATACACACAATGGAATATTACTCAGCCTTAAGAAGGAAGGAAATCCTGTAACATGCTACCCCATGGCTGAATCTTGAACACATTATGCTAAGTAAATCAGTTACAAAACTTAAATACCATGTGATTCCCCTTATATGAGGTATCTGAAGTAGTCAAAGCCATAGAGACAGAAAATAGAATGCCTGTGACCTGGGAGCATGTGTGTAAAGGAGTTGGGGGTTAGGGGGGTAAGATGATAAATTTTATATCGTGTGTTTTTACTAGAATTAAAAGAAGTATTTTATTTTATTTAGGGGGAGGGTGAAGGTGGAAGAGGGCATAGAAGGAATAAAAAAGAAGTATTTTTAAAGACAAAATATGAAAATAGAGAGTAAGGAAAATGAAAATAAAAACTTACTATGTACCCAGAAAACCACTATTTTTATTGTTACATGATTTCTTTCATGTACTCTAACAATATTTGACTTCAATATTTTTATTGGTCTTTTTTTATATTACTCACTAGAGGCCCAATGCATGAAATTCGTGCAAGAGTAGGCCTTCCTTCCCCCGACTGCCAGCACTGGCTTCCCTCTGGCACCCAGACCCGGGCTTCCCTCACAGCCCTTGCTTTGTCCAGAAGGTCATCTAGAAGGACGTCCGGTCTAATTAGCATATTACGCTTTTATTATTATAGATAGGTGTGGTGACTGGGACTTGGACCAGCGCTACCTGCCTCCCGGACCTCCTGCCTCTACGTTCTTGCGTCTATGCTGGGCTGCTGGAAAATGACTTCAGGAAATATTTACCAAAGATCTCAGGTAGTTTTATAATATACTATTCTGCCAGAGGATATAAACTAACTGCATTTGTATATGAGTATTCATTTTAAATACAAATGCAGTTCATTTTCATTCCTTAATCACATTCATTGGAATTATAAAGTTTCAAACATCCTGCTTGTGTTATTTTACCATTTTTCCAAAGGTCAGATTCAAAATAATTGATATTGTAGAAAACAAACACTGGGGGAAAAACCTGCAGTCCAATATTTTAAGCAAAATGGACATGAGAGAGTAATTCTTAGAGTTGTGTTAATAAGCTTTAACTTATAAACACTGAAGCAGGAAGACTTCAGTCTATAGATAGTTTCTGTCCTATTGCTCATGTTAAAATGGTATAAAATGCAGACCAGACTTGAAAATTCCCCAGCAGACACAACCCGTTAAGCCAAGTAGCAAAACTTAATCTAGTTTTCTCTCATAAATGTAAGTGAACCTTAATTTAGGTTATTTCCTGTAAATGCCTCTGATAATCGTAAAAGAAGCTTAAGTTTCTTCCTCCAATGGTGTAAGATGATTACTTTTAACCAACCCCTGCCATCCGGGAGCTTCGTAAGCACCAATCCCTGCGAAGGTTTAATACCGCCCTCACCCCCCCTGCATGAGCCTTCCTGTGATGTCAGACTCCCGAGCTTCGTGCCACCTCTGGGCTTGTCTCCTGGTTCAAAAAGTGTGGTTCCTCATGCAATAAAATATCCGTACCAATTTTCTTTCGACAATTTGATAGTTGTTAAAAACGATATTTACATTCTGCTGGCTCTTTCTTTTTTGCAACTTTTTTTGGGAAACTTTTAAAAGTAGAAATAAAGTATGCTATATTACTATCTTCTAATGCTGTGGCCTGAAGTTTTGTGACCCTCAACAGTTCATATATTGACACCCTAATCCCCAAGGTGGTTGTGTGGAGAACTTTCCTCTCTCTCTCTCTCTCTCTCTCTCTCTCTCTCTCTCTCTCTCTCTCAATCTCTCTCTCTCTCTCTCTCTCTCTCTCTCTCTCTCTCTCTCTCTCTCTCTCTCCTCCCCTTCCCCAACCCCTGCACACAAAGAAGAGGTCATGTGAAGTCACAGCAAGATGGTGGCTGCCTACCAGCTATACTTTGATACCCTAATCTTGGACTTCCCAACCTCCAAAATTGTGAGAAATAAATTTCTGTTGTTTAAAAAACAAAAGTATGCTATAAGAGATAAATATAAATAATTAATCAGTGCACATAGAAAACCAAAGGTGTAAAATTTTGAAAGAGGAACATAGCACAAGTATCAAAATATGTAATAATTCCTGAATTTATATGCCTTGGAACACTGAGTAAAAATTAATGTTATTTGTTTTGCTACTTGGAGAAGGGCATGGAAAAACAAATACAGCTCTCTTGGGGCAAATATTTCAAGTCTACGTTCACCCTGCACTTGCAGAAAAGGCAATAGCTTTTGATCATTGTTCCTGTATACTTTTCATGGTTTGTGTGTGCTAATTCTAACTTGTATGCTAATGATTGCTTTAAAGCACACACTACATAATTCTCTTCAGTATAATATCTCAAAGGTGCCCTACATTCCTTGAGCAAAGTCAAATCTAATTTTTTTTAAGTTACTGAATTTTTTTAAGAAAAGTTCATTGCTGCTCTCACACCTTTTCAGACTTTGCTCCTTATCTCTGAGCTTCTCCATCTGCATCAGTTACTCTCACCTATTCCATCATCTCATTCAAACGCACCCCATCTGAAAACAACAAAAAGAATCTTCCTCTCCTCTCACATGCCAGCTGTCTCTCAGCTTCTCTCCTTGATAGGACATTTATTTCCAGAAAGAACTTATCAGACGCATTACGTACAAATGATGTTTTCCCTTGCTCCTCTCCCTGTCATTCTCAGATTGCTTCCGTCTTGTTTAGTCAAAATACGCAACAGAAATTAATGTTGTCAGAACCACCAGCAAAATCCAGTGAATACCTAGCCATTCCCATCAGTTTCAAACCATCTGCAAATGTTGAAAAAATTCTAGGATTTTCCCAACAGGCCTCTTGGAGCATTCCTCTTTGGGGCTTTCATGGCTCCTTTTCCCAGGTTCCTCCTTCCTCACTGGCTGTTCCTTCTCATTCTCAATTGCTGGTGTCACCTGTTCTCCATCACCCAGGGGTCAGACCTCAAAATTCAATTGTGCCCACTTCCTCAGTGATGCAATCACTCACGAGTCTTTAGCTGCCATGGGTGAGGTGACCAATACAAAGGTATACTTACAGTCCTGGCCTCATCTGAAATCCACAATTATTTATTGAATGACAACATGATATTTCCATTTGGAAATCACCCAGTACTTTAAACTGACATTTTCTTTTACCTTTCTCTACCCTGTGAGCCTGTTCCATTTCCAGTTTTCCCTGATAAGTGGTGTGAGCACTGAAACACTTGTTTGGACTGGAATCATCTAGCCACCTGGAATCACCCTGGATTTGTCCTTTTCCTTAAGTTGCACATCATATACTTCAACAAATCCTGTGTGTCTCCCTCTAAAATACATCTCAGGTCAATGCAATTCAGTCTTCTCAGCCATGCCCTTAAATCACACCATCCTTATCTTTTGCCTGAAGTTCTAAAGTCGTCTCTAGATGCAGATTCCTTGGTAGGGACACATGGGACAACACAGCTTAGTAATTGAAGAAGTTTTTATAAAAAAGATTAATTAGTCTGTCAGGATGGCTGAGTGGTTGTGAATCAATCTATGAACTAGGAGGTTGCAATTCAATTCACTGTCAGGGCACATGTCTGGTTGTGGACTCCATCCCCAGTGTGGGGCGTATAGGAGGCAGCCAATCAATGATTTTCTCTCATCATTAATGTTTCTATTTCTCTCTCCTTCCCTTCCTCTCTGAAATCAATAAAGATATATATTTAAAAAAATAAACAAAAACGATTATTTACAAATCCAGTGGAGGGTTTACTAGTATACAAATACAACAAGGTAAAGTACAATATGCCAAGATTAATAACGAGGGGGGAAGTGTCAAGCAGGGGTTATCAGAATCTGTAGAGAGAGTGTGAGGGCCAAGAGCAATGCCAGGCCTCCAATAGAGGGACACAGGACAAATGTAACAACCTAGCAGAGACTCAGTCATATCAAATGTTTTGATCTTACCTTTCTCACTGTCTCTGTCTCTGTCTCTTTCTTTCTCTCTCTCTCTCTCTCTCTCTCTCTCTCTCTCTCTCTCTCTCTCTCCTCCCTCTCTCTCTCTCTCATTTCCTGCCCACGTTCCTCGTTGGCCAAATAGAGCTGGAGGCCACAGGAAGGGGATGCTGCTGGGTGCTGCAGGCTGGGCAGTCAGTCTCAGTCTCAGGGGCTCAGGAGAGTGTGCAGGAAGGAGAAGAGTGTGTCTGTGGGGTCAACAATAATACATTCACTGCAGTCTACTATGTGGCTTCTGATTTCTACTCCTAGTTCTCATCCTTTTAGCATCTAGAGTGACCAATTTAAAGGATGCATGGATCTTACCAGACCTCTGCTTAAGAGCCATCACTGTCTTCTTAGTGAACTTCAAGTCCAAATTCTTTCCATGGCCTATTACGCCCAAGTAATTTGGCCCAGGCTTTCCTCTTCAACTTCATTCCAATGCACTTCCTCTTATGCTCACCCCATGGAAGTCACCTTGTTCTCCTTGTAGTTTCTCTAACCCAGCGAGTTCTTTCCCACCTGTCTGGAACACTCTATCCTACAACCTTTAACCTGCTCTGCCCAAGGCTGTGTCCTTCTCATCCTTGAAGTTTTTTGTTGTTGTTTTTTAAATATATTTTTTATTGATTTCAGACAGTAAGGGAGAGGGAGAGAGAGAGAGAAACATCAATGATGAGAAAGAATCATTGATTGGCTGCTGCCTCCTGCATGCCCCAACCTGGGGATCGAGCCTTTATCTGGAGCATGTGTCCTGACCGGGAATCGAACCATGACCTCCTGGTTCATGGGTTCTCACTCAACCACTGAGCCATGCTGACCAGGCTCATCATTGTAGCTTCAGGTATCCCTCTTCATGAGTCTCTACCTTATCATTCTGTTTGTCTACTAAATTATGTTTAGCCCAATTGCTCAGTATTTTGTGTATTCGTTCATTTTTATCTCCTTTACTATAAGCTCCTTATAGTTGAGAATCTTGGTTACCTTGATCATTATTATACCCTAAGGCCTTGCATGATGCCTAATTTATAGTCAGGGACCATGAATATAGTTCAATTAATAAGTAAGTGAGTAAAGGAATCATTGTACATTTTAATAAAATTCCTGGCAACAAATAATGAAGTGATCTGCTGCCATATAGTAGGTTCAGGTAGAGTCCCGATTTGGAAACTTGACCTCATTAGCACCACTCACCAAAGGATTGATTGAGTTCCTACAAAAGCAATACTCTGATATCTTAGCTGCAAAGCCTCCCTTCTCTTCCTGCGGTAAGACTGGGACAGAGGAATAATGCAGGTGATGAAGGGTCAACTCCTCAGAGCTATAAAAGGCACAACGATAAGTCTTCTGTGTTGATAGTTCATTTAACTCATCGTCTCTTCAAGATGGAAAAAACACACAAAACAGACAAATAAGGAACTGTAGTGTTTACAGCGGCTAGACCTTCTCCTATTCCTTCAAACTATCTGCCCCCTGAAAGCACCAATTTCCTTGTAGACTTATAGCTTGCAATCTCTGTCCTCCGGGATGTGGCTAAATGGGCTATTCATAACCTTCTAGAGAATTTAAAGTTAATTCAATATTTCACTCAATATTTGAACCAGTTCTCCATGACCCCAAGGTCTTCTAAGGATTATCAAAGATATAAAAGAAAAGCACAATTTAATTATAAGATTCCTAAGGGCTGACAGCTTATTCTACGACTGACAAATGGGATGCTCATGGTGCAAGTAATAGGTATCTGCTATGAGGAGGTCACAGGACCCCAGAGCTCAAAGGACACGATCCGTCTTCTGCGGGAAGTGAAGACAGCACCTGTGATGGAGGCCCAGGGCCTGGAAGGGAGGAGAGCCTCTTGTCGCCAATGTAGAAGCTGATAACGCTTGTTTCCCAGGAAGTGTCCTTTCCTCTCCTTCTCTGTGTGTCTCTCTGTCTCCCCACCTCCTTTTCTTTCAGAATAGTATCTTCTACAACAAGTCCTATGCGGCTTTCCAGGCTGTGAAATAGATCATATAACCTACCCTGAACTATTGGGATGTCTTTCAACTTAGTTGAAAATGTTTTTGTGTTTTCTTGTCTTGAAAACACCCAAACCATTATAGTGTAGAGATGCCAGAGGACTGAGCCATAAACGCTTCGGAAGGCAACACAAAGTGAGATAAAATGCCGGGGTCCATCATGGACGCTCCGGCAGGACGGCAGAGCCGGTGCTTAGTGCATTTCCCCAGCTTTCCCCAGGGGCAGCGGGTCCAGAGAAAGGCTGGCCGGACAGACATACACCCCAGCTGACCAGGCTGGTACAGACGCAATTTAGCAAGCAGGTCTGAAGTCACTGTACCTACAGAGCCATTAACTGACTACGATCGATCTCAGACACAGGATCTTAAAAACTTATACGTAAAATGAAAGTGTTTCCATTAACGAAGGTCAGTTTATGGCTGAACAGATTGAACTGAACCACTGAATAGAACGAAGCGCTTAAAGTCGGTGTGTATCATATTTGTTCTCACTTTCATTAATATCCTGAAATAACTTTTCTATAGTAAATGCTAAAGAAAATGAATAGTGTTCATGCAAGGAATTTGATAGAGCATCGAGAAAGGAAAATTAATGAGAATATTTTGTTTCCATATTTAACCAAAAAAGGTAAGGTCTGAAAAGGTATTTCTTTATCCACCCTAAAAATTTGGCATTTCTAAATCAATGAGCAAAGAACATTCCTTCATTATTTTTCTTTTTGTTGATAAATGTAGGAGACGTGGTTGAAGCTGAATTCCCCAAGTGACGTTAGGAAGATAATAGTTTATTAAGATCTTGAAATATTCGTTTTAATCTTTTAAAGATAAATCATACATCCAGAGGTTGATATAGAAAAGTAATCTCATTAGACATTTTATACAGATCAACAAGGGAAAACACATATTTTGCTTTTTACCAAAATCCTCTGTATTATAACTGTGGAAACAGCTAGGTTGTATGCGAACCTATTGGGTTTATAAGCTTATCAGTCAGTGTCCAGGGTAGATTTAAAACTAACTGCAATGAACTATTCTGTCATCGTCTCTCTGATGTCAGCAGAAGACAAGAGACCCCTGGATGTGAGACAAACTATCATTGTGTCTCAGAGCAGCATGGACACAGACGTGTGTTACCTCCCAGATTATGAGGGTGACACACATGGGTCCATGTGGATGTCACACACCCAGTCGGTGTGCCTCACAGTAGACAACACACACACACACACACACACGCACACGCACACACACACACACACCCCGCCCGGACTAGAGCAAACCTGTCCTCTGTTCGGGAAGACCTTCTCTCCGTTACACGGAGCAGCAAGGGAATCTGCCCTTTGCTCTAAACAGAGACCCTCTTTCTCAAGCCTCATCCCTGTACACACATCTTGGTCTGGGACGAAAGGGCAATTAGTGCCTTGCTTATAAATCACACAGAGACAGGAGGCGAGTGGGGCATTTTCTCCCAACAACCAGGAGCAGCCCCATCCTGGAGGTAAGTGAACTAGGTGACTCCGGATAGTGTGAAATGTCATTTGCTCCACTTTATGGAGACATTCACCCTTTTTTAAATCACATTTTCAGTGAGCGCAGAATAATGAAGCCATTGCATCCTGTAACTCTGCCAGTAGTGACATAGAATTGCACATTTCATATGAATTCACACTTCATGTTTAATTTTTGTTTGGTCCTGCACATTAAAGAAACATATTGAGTCAGGGAATCCATAAATAGCTGCTATTG